>NC_041388.1:424237004-424239735 GCF_002162155.2 Triticum dicoccoides | reverse complement strand
TTTTAACCATGGGGATTTTTTTATGTATGGTATTCGTTTCACAAGAATGGAGGTATTATTTTCCTTAGGATTGTGTCCATACTTGCCTAATTTCTAATAATTCTTAGCATTAGGTGGCACCTCATAAAAAAATCCTAAGATTTGAATGGATAAGGCATCTCAAACCTTCATCATTTCCATTGCTTTGATTTGAAAATAATGTAAGCCGAATGAGCCCTTCACGGGGAAAAGTCGTACTTTCTTAATCTCCCCAGCCAGTGGCGAAGCCACACTTTACCTGTGTAGTCAATTGACTACACATATTTTTGTCAAATACTACATCATATGACAAGCAAAAACCATGCAAAAAAATCATAGAAATTCATACATGTTCATACATCTGACTTCACAACACCCAACTGACTACACATGATATGGTTTCTGGCACCGCCACTGTCCCCAGCAATGAGCAAAGCCACGTTGAAAACGTTGCCTAAGTTGTATAAGCGTGACGACATCAAGTAGGGGCAATAATCAACCAGAAGCATATGCAATATCAAACACGCACATTGATACTGAAAAAATATCAATGCTTTTGCTTCACCTGTAGCCAAGTCTTGAGCCGGTTGCTTAGCCCAAAGAACAGGTTGCAGAAGCCAACTCCTGCACAGTGGCCCGTGTATATCTACCCCCAAAACTTGCGCACACTAACTAAAGTAAAGCTCCAGCAGTGTCCCCTAACGCTCGAACATTCCCCATCAAAACCCTCCCGATCGCACTTGTAAATTACGCGGCTAAAAGTGACCGGCGCCGTTTAATTAGTTTATATCCCACCCAGCGTCTCCGATTAGATCGCCCGTAACTAGTTAACTGCGTGGCTAATGCCGCTAGCGAGGTAGCCGGCTGCCACTGTCGAGTGCGCTCACGTTATTCTGCACTTCTTTGTTTAATTACCGGTCAGCCGTCAGTCGCTAAGCGACAGTTTTAAGGAATTAGTTAACAGTGCCCTCGTTATTAGTGACCTGCCTGCAACCGCAAGAGGAAGAGATCAACTGGAAACAGTAGCGCCAAGTGCCTCCAACAAGCATGCCAAACGTATCGGACGGGCACACTTGTCAGCCTTTGCAACTGTTGCAGAATTAATAAACTCTCCCAAATAATCGGGAGCCATGCCAGATTGCCAGTCGTCCTGATTCTAGTTAACGCAAATGGCTGAAGATCTAACGAATGGACTGCAGTCTGCAGATGTGAAACTGGAAGACTCGAAGCTGTAGACCGTAGACTCCTGACGTATATGCATGTCCATGGCATGAACTGCTTTATTTTTTTTACTGAACATGTAACTGGATTGAAGTAACTCGAAGCGAAGTCATGGAGAAGTGTGACATGTGGAGTTCTACGACCGTCCGCAAGCAGGCTTTTAACCCCGAATGTGCAGGTCAGGCCAGCGATATGAATTGCCATACGTACACATGGTCAAGCATTGGTACGGGACTCGGTTAATTCTTGATCCAGCGATGTGGAATACTAGGCGCGTAGTACTCCCTGGACAGTTGGCCGTGCTGGTCAATAGTGGTACTTCAATATACTTTTACTCGAATTACCCCGTTTAACTGAGCTTCAACTGAATTACCCCATTTAGCGAAAGTGTTGTCAGTTTTTACCCCTCCTAAAATATTTTAGGTTGCAGATATAACTCCTCTTGCGGGTCATTTTTAGACAAAACGTTGACGGAGTTATATCTAATCAGTGCGTAAGTTCACACGCTATATGGTCTACGGATCTGGATGTAATTTTTATTATTCTGATGTCCGTTGTACTGTCAAAATTAATGATAAATAAATCGCAAGTTTTCCCCAAAAAAAATACACATGACAACCTTTAGACAAAAAACATGTCTACCAAAGCCATTCGACCAAGTCGGACATGGGAAAAATGACGGGAGGAAAATTGTGGCGTAGCATGCCACATGTACCTAACTAACAGGACGATAATAGATTGCTAAATGGGGTAAAAGCGAACAAAACTACGGTTAATGGAGTAGAAACTGGTAAAACACTCGCCAAATGGGTTAATCTAAATGAATATTTGTTAAATGAGTCATTTACTGAGGAAATGTCACATTAAAATGAATGCATAAAAAATTATAACCATGACACTAATTTGGGTGGCATGTCTCTTGATATACACCTAGATTTCGCTAAATAAATTTTGACATAGTAGTCGTAGGATTTTGATCTGCATACTTGTCCGATGAAGCTCAGACAGATGAGGCTCCCTCGGGGAACTTGCAAGGTTCGTATCTCCCGACCTGGCAAGAGTTGGATTATTTTCTGGCTCTTCCCAGTCTCAGCTTCTCCGGGGTGGTGATATGCCAGATCATGATTGACGTCTTATGGTGTGTACATCGACGACTTCCTTTACGTTGTTTCTTCAAACTTCTGGGCTTCAACAAGATTGCTCCACTTAAACGGAGGTATAGAGGCGACAACTGTATTGCTCACAGTGTGTTGTTGATGTATGCAGAGGGAAGGCGTTGCAAAAACTTCAACGACTCGCGTGTAAGAAAAATCTTGTAAGGGCTGGTTTTATCTACATTTGGCTTTCGGCCTTTTCGCCAAGAACAAAAAACTGCTCCCCTTTTTTCCCTTTTATAAGACGTTTAGACAATTCACACAGAGCGCAAAACAACTCAATGCCAGCTTCAAAACGTATTATAAGGAGAAAGGAAAGAAACTAGCCCGCGCCGTCC
>NC_041388.1:424227182-424236710 GCF_002162155.2 Triticum dicoccoides | reverse complement strand
GTTCCTCGTGCAGACCGCTCGCGGGCCGGGGGAGCTCCGTGGGGCGGCGGGCGGCGCGACGTGACTCCGGCGTGCGCCGCTTCTGCTGGGGGTGGTCGGAGACAGTGGGGCGGATGCGTTCGCGGCTCCCTTCCGCTGGCCTTCCCCGAAGCAGCGTCTCCCTTCTGCTGGCGACCGGTGGGTGTCGGGGATGGCTGCTGGTTTCGGCTCAGCTGTGTTCAGCGGAGGTCGCTGTGAGGCGCGGGGTGGCGGTGCTCGCCCTTGCCCGAGGCGCCGCCGTCCGCTCTGGCTTGTCTGCCTTCTGGCAGTGCGGGCGTGGGCGGCGCGCCTGTCGGATTCGGCTTGGCCCGATCCGGTGGGGAGCGGCGGGGGGCAGGTTGGATCCTGCCGGATCTGGCCTGCGGCGACCCGGATCTGGTCATGTGTGGCGATGGGGCTGCAGTGGCCCTTCTCTGTGGTGGTGCAGGGAGCGGTGTTACGAGGTCAATTCGATGCTTATTGGAGGTGGTCTGCTCATTTGGGCGAAAGCCCCTGCTCCTGCCGGAGCCGGCGCCGGCGACGCCTGCGGGCGCCGCTAACCTCCTTGGAGGCGGCGCTGTCATGGTGACTACCCCTTCACATCCCAGGGGAAACCCATGTTCCAAGCCCATCTGGAATGGACGATGGCGGCGCACATTGTGTCGCATCCCTTCTTGAAGGCATCGTCTGGGTTAGGCTCGGTTGGTCTCTGTGGTGGCTGCTCGCTGCGGGTTTGATGGTTGTGGTGGCGCGGCCGGCTTAGCGCTGTTGGTGGCTTGTGCTTTGTTGGTGAGGAGGTGGTGCTTTGTATGCGAGATCATGGCTCAGCCTTGCTCTGGATTGGTTCTGATTTTCATCTGAAGCCGGGTTAGCGGGGTCGTTATCCTACTCAATGGATCACCTCGTTCCCATATGGCACCTCTACCTCTGCTGGGTGTTGTTGGGTGGCGACCAGACGGCCAACGTTCAAGGCTCTCCTTGCTTGGTCAGATGAAGATGTAAGTTGAGGCCCTCCTCCTGGCGGGTTGTGCTGATGAGATTTGTGATGGCGGTCGGTGGTGTTGGTGCGTCCAGCTCCGGGTTGTCGGAAGGCCTTCTTCTCCCTGTGTGCCCTTTTCTCGGAGGGTCTTCCGGTTGTTCTGTTGGATGTGTGTGTGTGTGTGTGTGTGTGTTTTCGGTTGCTTCTCTTCTCTTGTTTTCCCCGTGTACTCTGGTTCATTTGAACCTATCTTGTATGGAGCCGCGAGGCTTCTAGGCAAATGAATATAATTCAGGTGGTGGAGGGGCTCCCCCTCCTCCCCCGGTGAAAATTCAAAAAAAAATGTATTATAAAAATGAACGAAAGGAGTATTAAAAAAGAAGAAATAACTTTTGTGCTCTAAAATGTTATCGATATTTTCTGAAAGAAGAAAGTTCGTCTCTCTTTTTTTGGCGAAGCAAAACTTACTCTAGCATAATCTTAGTGTCGTATATTTACACATACGACCAGCACAATACAAGTAAACCATAGTCACAAGATATAGTGATTCTCTAAGGAGCAAAACGGTAAAACTGACATAGCAGGTGAAAATAACGATCGAGCGTCAGAACTCTGGCAAGGACTCTGGCGATCCATCCGGCTGCGGTGGAGGCTGGTGAAGCTTCTGGAAGTAATCTACCACGCCGAACCCCTCGCACGTCACAATGTCATCGGCCGGCGGAGGGATGTACGGCGGCCGGGACACCTCCCCGAGCAGGTCCCACGCCACCCCGGCGAAGAACGGGTGCGCCCTCACCTCGTCGGCGCCGCCGGAGAAGCCCAGCCTTCTCGCGGGGTCCTTATCCAGCAGGCGCGCGATGAGGTCGGTGAGGTCCGGCCACCGCCGCCCGACGTCGGCCGAGAACTCCGGCTCCCGGAGCAGCACGTTCCGGAACGTCTCCTTCCGGTTCCGGCCGCGGAACGGCGTCCTCCCGAACGCCATCTCGTACACGAGCACCCCGAGCGCCCACCAGTCGACGGAGAACTCGTGGCCGTCGCCCCTAACCACCTCCGGCGCCACGTACTCCTCCGTGCCCACGAACGAGAAGGACCTCTCGCACGCGCCGCCGCCGCTCGCGGCCGAGCGGAAGCTCGCGTGGTTCTTGCCGCGGCCCAACGGCGTCGACGCCCTGGCTGACTTGGCCTTCTTGAGCTTGTCGACGCCGCCGTCGCTTCTGTTAAGGTACCACGCCAGGTTGTGGGGCTCCTGCCCGGACGACGCGGCCACGGAGGACTCGCTTCTCGCGAAGATCCGGCGCAGGTGGCGGTACTGTCGCCCCTGGGGCTTCGGCGCCGTGGGCGACGGCGTAGCCGACGAGCACGGCGACGAGGCGGAGGTGCACGTGGAGGCGGAAGGGGACTTGGGCGGGAGCAGCCGGGAGAGGTCAAAGTCGGTGAGGGTGACGTGGCCGTCGGCGCGGAGGAGCACGTTCTCGGGCTTGAGGTCGCGGTACGCGATCCCAGCGGCGTGGAGGTCGGCGAGCGCGGACACGAGCTCGGCGGCGTAGAACCTGACGGCGGCGGGGGAGAAGACGCGGTCGGGCTGCGCGCGTCGGAGCTCGTTGAGGTCGCCGCCCGCGCAGTAGGGCATGGCCCAGGCGAGCAGGTCGGGCGTCTCGGCGCGGCCCAGCAGCGACGGCAGGTGCGGGTGTGTGAGCCGGGACAGCACGGACACCTCCCACCGCGCGCGGCGCGCGGAGTCCTCGGCGCGCCCGGGCGGCGCCGCCGCGTGGGAGCGCTTGTCGAAGACCTTGAGCGCGTACCCGGCCTCGGCCTCGGCGCCGGCGGCGACCAGGAACACCGTGCCCATGGCGCCGCGCCCCAGCACCCGCGCCGCCCGCGCCGCGCCGAGGTCTATGTCCACCACGCCCGTGCCAACCGCGGGCTGCATGATCGCGCGCCAAAGCCTTGCGTGGCGCTGTGGCTCGTGAGTCGTGAGTGTCGGGCTGGGAATGGGCTCGCGAGGACGTGCTCATATAAAGGTGGGGAGGGGCCGGCGCAGTTTGTCGAGTTATTTATCCAAAACCACCACACTTGTAGCTAGGGTAACAACTTAGTACCACATTTGAACCAGGGCATAAAAAATCACCGGTTATGTGCCTAATGCGTAACACCAAGCACTGATTGTCTGATAAGCTCACGAAAACAGTGAAACTGACAGGTTGGCCCCACTGGTCGGGCTGACATGGCGACGACAAAAAACTTTGACCGAGTGATGTGGCAAATGAGACGTGGGTCCCACCTGTCAATGACTAGAGGGTCATCTTCTTCACAACATTCTATCTATGGGCATTCCGTCGAGCACCTTCCGTGGGTTCATCCTATGGTCACTGAACACATCGTGGCACGCCGTGGCACGGGGAATGCGAGGGGGGCTCACCTTGAGCACGTATGCGTGCTTGGACGCGGCGAGGTAGCACTGGAGCAACGTCCTCGTCAGCGGCAGCGGCCGACGGAGCATGGTGAGGCGGGGAAGACGGCTTGGTGACCCATAGCTTGTCGAAGCTGGCGGCGGAGGCATTAGGAGGACGTGTCGAAGCCTAGGGACGAGATGCGAGGCGCGGAGATTCATCAGAGCGGGATATCAAGGCGCGGTGGTGTGTGGTCGGAGGTGGAGAAGACGACCGCAGCGCCACCGATTCTGGACGTCCGGGTCCAAGTACTCCGATAGGATTGCTCGAGGAGGCATTCCAGAGCTCCCAGACAAGTTGCTGGGGCTTGGGGTGGTCTCTGGCCACGAGACTGATGGCCGACGATGACCGCAGATTGGGGAGGAGATGACGCCGTGGGGTGCGGACGCCGGCGGCCGTTGCATACGACAGCGGGCTCCTGGGCGCCAGATCCGAGGTGGCGGGGTCGCGGGCGCCACATCCGGAGTGGGCCGCGGCCGGCAAGCAAGCGGCTCGAGTGGTGCTGCTCGGGGCGAGGCACGCATCACCAAAGCCCTGGACGAGAGGAGGAGGTTGATGTTCGAGGAAGAGCGGCTCGTCAGGCGCTGGCTACCGACGGGGATGGCCGTGGTGGCCGACCATGCGGTGGAGGCAGCATGGGTCCGGCCTGAGTGTGGCCACCGGCGGCGTCTTCTGTGTGGCTGATTGGAGAGAGAGAAAGATAGAGATGAGGAAGAAGGAGGTGTGTGAGTATGACAGATGGGACCTACGTCCACCTCAACGAATTGTCCAGATTGACATGCCACGTCGTCCCGACGGGCGGACCCCACTTGTCGGTTCCGCTGTTTCCACGATCAAATTTGAGCATCAGTGCTCCGCATTACACATTAGGCACAGAACCGGTGGTTTTTTGTGCCCTGGTTCAATGTGGTACCAAGTCGTTATCCTAGCCCCAAGTATGGTGGTTTTGGGTAAATAACTCTAGTTTGTCCGTCTTGCTTTCCCTGCAAATTTAAACAGAGCGCCCATGCCATTTTGACAGAGTTTCGTTGGTGTCTCTGGCGTGGCTCTGGCGTTTTTCATCGTCAGTCAGTCAGTTTTTCTTGAAAAAAACTTTCAATCTATTGGTCTTTCATTATGATAGTACAATAAACATTAGAAATAGTAATAATTACATTCAGATTCATAGACCACCTAGCGACGACTACAATCACTGAAATGAGTCGAAGGCGCCGCTGTCATGGCCCCTTCCTCACCGGAGCCGGACAAACCTTATTATAGTAGACAGTCGGAAATTTATCGTGCTGAAGCGTCATAGAACCAACACACCAGAACAACAACCGCCACGGATGAGGAGTGTAGATCGAACGGATCTAACCTAAAGACACACGAACGAAGACGAACGACTCCGAATAAATCCATCAAAGACAGATCCGTCAGAGCAACACCTTCACACATCCATCGATGATGCTAGACGCATCACCGAAACAAGGGCTAGATGAGAAGGCATTTATTCCATTTTCAAACAGTCACCGCCGTCTCACCTTCCAGCTGATCGTGACTCTGTAGGGGGTGTCCTTGTGTCCTCGCCAACTACTCTATCTCCGAGAAAGTTACTTGTACTAGTTCGTGCCAAGCTAGAGCTAGTATCTAGTAATTGGGTCTAATCTGAGAAATTCTTGTGGCATTGAGCACCGTGGATAACAAAACTTATAAACATGATCGACAGAAGCTGAATTATTTATAGGCGGCAAAGTTGCATGGCCAGTCCTCACTTGGATTACAGCAACAGTCCGGATGCACCGAGGCAGGGTTTTGGCGCGTTCGTCCACTTACTTCTAATACGTGTGCATGGTACTAGGCAAAACAGTTGATGCAGACGAATTGTTCGAAGAAGGGCGTGGAGCTCAAGATCATTCAAATGATTTTGAATCAGAGGACATTGTTTCACAGACTTGACAGGCATTCAAATGGATACTCCCTCCATTTTATAATATACTAGTATGTCCGTACTTTCCGAGATTTAAGTTTGACCATAAATTTAACCAACAAAATTGATTATGGCGGGAGCAAAAATTATATCACTGAATTAATATCAAAAATATGAATTTTTGCTAACACCACAGTCAGTCTTGTCGCTCAAATATAGGGTCAAAATTGAATCTCAGAAAACACGAACGCATTACATTATGGAACGAAGGGAGTAGAAAATAATTTACTGCCACAAGGCATCAATCAGGTGATGCAACGGAGCATCCACGAGTAGATTCGGATGCCGCACGGGCTAATCCCAATCGATGGCCGCGATTGGCATGTGACAAAAGATGATGGCCGCGATAGGACGTGTCGTACGTCGCGTCTCGGTGAAATTTTGCTTGGGATGCGGCTCGTGATGCCTTCGCGTTATCGTACGTACACGTCCGTGCAACGTACTACTATAGTGGTAGTAGTACTGGATGAACCCTAACCGCTGTCGACGTACCCGCCCAAGCTGCGTGAATGCGTGATGATGATGAAGTAGTCCTCGATCGGAATTACGTTTTCGCCAAGACCATTGACCGGGAGCCCACACTTGCACGACCCTCGAATTAAGCTGGCGGTGGTTTAATCATAACCAAAGCCAAAAAAAAACCTGATGATCATGCTCACCTCCTAACGCTGACACTACTGTTGTTAGTACTTGAGGATTGCAGCTTACTCCAGTCTACTGGATTTGTCCATTGTTCAGTCCAGCTCGATCGAGTTGAGACGAGGGCCCATGCTTTCACTCGAATTTTTAAAATTGCAAGCAAGCCGTGTAGTACATCTATTACGGACATTTACCAGGATGATGCATACATGTGCTGCCGCTAGAAGCAATTCAGGTACTGTGCGCGTGTGACTCATGCCGCCTCCTGCTACTGCATAAGCGGAATTGCTACTTGTGGCAGCGACGCCACAGTTCGCCGGTAAGATCTCTGGCAGAGCAGAAACGGGCCCTAGATCATTGAACCACGCCCCAAGATTGCATCCGATCGTTTTTCACCTACCAGCGTCCCGAGCCAGCCACATCGTTCGGGCTCAGTACGTTACGTAACAGTGTCCGTCCGTCAGTGCCGTGAATCTGTCTGAGAAACATGGCCACTGTTCATCTTATCAGCGGGGAACAGGAGGCTTCCAAACACAGCCCCTGAGGTCCAGACCCGAGCTGAACGAGCTCTTCTGATGATCGTCGGCTCCCCGACAGAGACAACGGAGTCCTCAGGCATTGCCAGCGAGCCTGTACGTATGTACGTATTACAGCGCAGCTGGTGCTACAGAGAATTACAGCACGTACATTTCTTCCCCTTTTGATTTTTTTTTATTAAAGCAGCCTTGGTTTGCTTTTGGCCCGATCCGATCGTTACGTGTCTCTCAATTCTGTCTTGTCTTTAGGTTGCTGTATAATTCCTCGTGGAGCCCCTGCTGCTGCCTGAATCCCAGGGCACGTAACCTGACCTGTAGTACAGAACTACAGATTGCAGGTTGCGCCGTGACGCTTCAACCAACAACCAAAAAGCTCCAACCCATCGAGAGCCAAGGCGATCGCCGTTTAATCGGTATTCAGGTCCCGGCGTGGTCAAGGCTTAGTAGCACGACCCCGGTTGGTGGCTGCCATTACTCGATGGAAACCTGCTTAATCTGTCCGTGTCTGAAGAACCAATAATTACTCACTGAGAGACATGATTAGGGAACGTGGCTAAGCATGGCGTGTCACGCATCAGGCTGCAGGAGCAGGACGCGGGATCACGTCGCTTCCTGCGATGCTATGCTAAATCAGTGGTCATGCATGCATGGGAGCCGTGCACCCGCCTCGCCATTATTAGCTTGGCTAGCTCGATCCATTGCAATCATCCTGCTGATTCGTGCTCGAGCACAACAGATGATCCGTCTAGTAGTCTTTAACAATTCGCGAGTGGAATGCTCAAGTCGCAAAGCTGAGGAACATGTTAGCCCACACTACGCAAAGGGCTCGGGTTGGTAGATAAGAGTATTGAAACTGCAAAGATTTTCTCCTTATTATTTTTACGTAGGTGTGGCTAACTCTGTCGGCCATTACATGCACTGTTGTGTTCTGACTTCTGAGCAAATAATGGTGCTGGTTTATGGCGTTAACCATGGGGATGGCCCTGACCTGACGATGATTCGCGGTACCTGGCCATGTAATGGGGGACAGAGACAGGACAAGAAGGAAGGCTTTTTCGTCTACTTAATTTGTGTGTGATGAGCTGATGATTAGAGAAGTCCAAATCAGTATTAGTAGTAGGTTCTTGACCTTTGGCGCCATGAGAAACTAGGAGAGATCAGAAGCACTCATCAATCGTGTCATGTTTGGTCATATGCTTTCTGCAGTCACACCTAGCATATGATATTACCCATAGAGCATTATATATGGATCGTTTTTGGTGTAGTGGCTCAAAATTAAGCAGTGGCAGCTTATGCTGTCCAGAGCTTGATGCATCAGAGCACCGGCACCGTAACCACCCCACTTCCACAAGCCGCAACACGTTTACACGTGATTAATTTCAGCGATGAATGTGCAAGGCTAAGAAAGAAAAACAATCATCGGCAGGGAATCTTAAAAGTAGTTTTTGTGCTCAATATAAAGCCGGGGTCAAGTCCATCCCCCAAAACACCTAAGTTGTGTTGGCACAGAAAAGAAAAACTTAATTAGCATTCTGAATTTGCTGCAGCGTGTTTTAAAGATTTTTTTTATTTGATGATGGAATTGAAGCTGCGTCTTTTGTTCGGGCGCGCCTATACCTCGCCCAACGCGAGTTCGAGCGACCTCCCCTGTCAGGGCTTCACGAACGCGCCGGCCCATGTAGGTTCCAGCTAAGTTCTTCTTTTCTCCTGCTTTTCCTTTGTTCTTTTATTATTATTATTTTATTCTTATTTTTGGACATAAAACAAA
Organism: Triticum dicoccoides; assembly: GCF_002162155.2. Classification (NCBI taxonomy): domain Eukaryota; kingdom Viridiplantae; phylum Streptophyta; class Magnoliopsida; order Poales; family Poaceae; genus Triticum; species Triticum dicoccoides. The sequence continues at coordinate 424,228,351 of NC_041388.1, read as the reverse complement.
AATTAAAAGTTAAAATAATCACTTTTTAAAAAGAATGCTAACTCGATGTAGCACAATTCTTAGCTTAATTAAAAAATGTTGATGGCATATAAAAATGTTTGTAACATTTTAAAAATATTCACATGTTCCAAATATGTATGTGGAATTATTAAAAAAAGTGCTAATCTTGCATATGGAATTTTTTTAAGGTATATCAACTAAATGTTTAAGATGTCTATGTAAAATGTACAGTGTTTATGAAAAAAAGGAGGCATTAAACATGTATACGAAAGAAATGTTAATCATTGTATAAAAATGCTAATCATGAATTAAAAAAATGTGAAATATGTATAAAAATGTTCTTTGTGTATGCAAAAAATGTTAGACATCAAAAATATTTGTTTCAAAACGTGTTGGTTATTCATTTAAAAAATGTTTAACTTGTATAAAAACTAATGTGTCACATGGATATAGTAAACCGAGGAGAAACGATAAAAAAATACCCCTATACAAGAATTCGTCCGATTAACCAATTAACTTGTCGATTAATCCCTACACATAGGGTCATCGAGTAGCCGAGAAAATCATAAATCATTGGATTAACTTACCGATTAGCCTATTAATCACTACTTGCTAGTCAACCAAGCAGCTACCAGTTAACGATTTTCTCAACAATGCTAATAACAACAAAGAAAATAAAAAAGTTAAGCAAAAAGGTTCTAAACCAAAGAAAAACCATAAAAACAGATAAAAAGGATGAAGGAAAAACACACAAACAACTAAATAAAATAGGTGAAAAGAAAGAGAAACAAAGAAAACGAAGAAAGAAACAAATAAAACCGAATAAGAAGCAAAATAAACAGTGAACACCGAGAGAAAACAAAGAAAAATGAAGAAAAAACAAATAAAACAAGCCAAACTGAGGAAAATAGAAAACTGGTGAAACACAAAGAAAATAAAAGTTATAACAAAGAAAAGAGGAAGACTGGTGAAAACCAATGAAAATACTGAAAGAACCGAAGAAAAAGGAAAAAAAGAGGGAACCTACATTGAGCGAATCCTGGACTAATGGGCTGGCGCGCTCCGGCTACGCCTGACAGGAGAGCTGCTACCATATCGCTCTAAGCGAGATATAGTTTTCACACTTTCGTTGACACAAAAACACTTACCCATGAGCGCATGTGTGGGGG
>NC_041388.1:424216732-424226850 GCF_002162155.2 Triticum dicoccoides | reverse complement strand
AACTTGATGGAGCACGTTTTTGGGCTGTAAGCGGATGTAACTTTTTTTTAGTACTAACCGGATGTAACTCGTTCCTGGACCATTGTGTATAGAGGCAAAGGCGTTGGCCGCGCATCGTCTCAGGGGTCTGGTGAGGGCAAGTCCATATGTCGCTTGCAGTTAGCGCCATTATCGCCTGCATGATTGTCACTTGCCTTGTCTATTGGGTCGGTCTGTGAGTCCCACGAACATACAAACTCTTGCATGTTGATTTGCTTTGTTGAGCTGCAATCTTGTTTTTTCTTTCTCACATTTTGTCCCATTTGTTAGTTTTTCACATTGCAGCTTCTGTGTAATTCAGAACTGTTTGTGATTTTTTTACTAAATAATCAAATAAATGTTCGTTGTTTGTAAATTGTTCATGGCATTTAAAGAAAATCACCATACATTTAAAAATGTTAATTATTTCTAAAAAAATGTTCACGCTTTATGAAATAGTTCATAAAATATTTAATTTTTTATGAAATGTATCATTGGTTCAAGCAAGCATTTAGAAATGACATATAAAAATGTTCACCATGTATAATTACTTTTTCATAGTGTAGAGTATTTATAAACTGTTCACCGTGCATTTAAAAAAATGTTCAACACACGTTTGAAAAATATTCAATGTGTATCTACAAAATGTTTAACGTGATTGAGAAAATATTCAATATATGTTTGAAAAATATTCAACGCTAGCGATTTATAGCGTTTGAAGAACGGTGAGAGGGATAACTTGTAAGAGAGACCTCCTCCCCAACGCCTTATATCGATACAGATGCCCCATGACAAAAAGTAGTTTGAGGCATCACATTGATTTTTTTTCTCCCCAATACAAGCTTCCACTAGTGGGCCTCATCAAAAAATAAAAAATAAAGATTCCCACTAAACATGCATCTCTAGTTTCCACTTCAACCTTTTAAGCTTTATGCACCGGATCACACTTTTTTTCTTCAAGCACCCGCCTCCTGCAGAGGATCCCGCTGCTCCATCTGAACCTACTTTTTCTGATATCTGATCCTACGTGGCCTACGGGGCATCACCCTGGGACTATGCATTGTACAAGTCCTCATAGGCCGGCCCACGCAAAGGAGGTGAGCACTTGTCCGGGAAATACCTTTTCCCGATTCGCCACCTTTGACCCATTGGTCGTTGACATATCGGGAAGAATGTGATGTTTAAAAAAATCAGAATTTTTTAGAATATCTCGAATTAAAACTAATCACGGTTTCAAAAAATGTTCACGAACTCGAAAATGTTCGTGAAGCGGATTTGAAAAACGTCCACGAACTCAAAAAAGTTCAATGGATCAGAAAAAGTTGGCGGATTTGAAAAAAGTCCATGAACTCGAAAAAGTTGACGAATTCGAGACAAATTCACGGAGTTCAAAAAAAGTGAATCGATTTTGAAAAGAAAGTTAGCGAATTTGAAGAAAGTTTGTCGATTTTGGCCGGGTGCGCGGCACGTATGAGAAGCGCTATAACTGGTGCTACGAGCGCCGAATAGGAGTTGGGCTTGTATCAAGTGGTACCCCGCGTGGCTTTAGAAACAGTATTGGACCAGAGTGGCTCGTGACGGCTACAGTATTGGACGTCCGGTTTGACTCGCACCTGACAGCAACGTAGCGAAACGACGTGTTTTGGGGTGTCCAGTTCAACTGTTTGGAGTGGAAAATTGCCTTTGCCATGACGTCATCGACGTCAAACCCGGGAGTGCAATTCACGGTATTCATCACTATTAAGAATCCGTCTTGTGCCTGCTTTGTCTTTCTTTTGTCCAGGACTTGTCCCTGCTTTGTCAACGATGATCCTCTTGCCAAATGGTTCCTCAAGCTTGAGCCTCGACTGTTCGTCGTCGTCTTCTTCTTCTTTTGCCAAAAGTCAACGGGCCTTGTTCCTCCAAGAGTTTCAGAGACAAAGAGCCCAAATTATTTAAACAGGGGCCCGATTTGCGCACCATGTATTACTCACCTCGTCAGGATTTTTTTGACGTGTTTGTCTTTGTCAACACGGTGCAGTGAACATCAAGCTAGGCTCCAGTTGCCACTTGCCAGTACAGTGACACGCACGGGAGTTTCACAACAAAAAAAATATTCACGAGAACAAGGACACGTCTTTACATGAGCAAGCACAATTCGCCTACCATCAGCAGACAGGGCGAAGATTAAATCAAGGACGAGTCAGCAATCGGAAAAGACGACGACCGGCCCATCACGAGCAGGGCAGCAGGGAGGAGGAAAAAGAAGAGAGAGAGTGCACCGGCCCATCGCATGCGTATCCTCCTCCCGGGTCGAGCCATGTGGCGGCGTCCACGGCGACAGCAACCCACCCGTGCCACAACACCACGGCCCAACCACGCCGCGATCCATCGATTCCCACCCACTAAAATTCGCACCCGGCGTTCCAGCCCCTGCTTTACGCCCTGCGTATTTTGTCTGGGGGAATCATCGTCACCAAGCGATAAAAATGTGTTGTTTGCTAATCAATGGAGTGGTGCGTGTGGACGATGGACCTGGCCAAACAAACGCGAAAGCGAAGACGGAGTAGCACCTGTTCCGATGTAAATATCTCACTTAAATATGCTAATATGGGCCCAAATGCCCGGCAATCAGGCCGCTGCTACTCATTTTGATTCCTTCAATGATTGAAGATTGATCAATCATGGCCGCAGGAGCACACTTATTTCGGTATGAATAATGTGATGTCAAGTGCCAAATAATTCTGCGCAAAGAATTGGCTACTAGATTAAATAATGTGGAGCATAGACGTACACATACACGTACACATACACATACACATCCAATCCATTTCATTCCTTGCTCCTCCGCCTCAACCACCCGTTGATATTACATCATCACACACGCTATTCTTTCCTTTCCTTTCCATCCACATCCTTACGTCCCATTTTTTTTCCAATAAATAAAGATTTTTTTAATTAAAAAGGGAAACACTCCGGAGATGAGAACAACAGCATAATACTAGCGCACGGCGGCCCACGGCTTGGGTTTCGTTGAGATGAGATGATTCTTTTCCTTTGCCTCGGCTGGAATTCTGGATCCTTTTCCCTTGGTTTCAGAACCTGACGATCTTGGCGGCGCGCACCACGGGGTTGTCCCGGGCGATGGCGTCCCGGGCGGCGGCCTTGTAGTCGTAGCTGCACCCGTGCCGGTCCGAGTACCGGTGCTCGCCGCAGAACATGTCGCCGCACCGGCACCGGAACCCCGTCAGCCCCACGCGCTTCCGGCAGCTGGAGCACCGGTTCACCGACGTCCTCGCCGGAGCAAGGTCAACGGCGAGCTCGACCTCCACCGGCGCCGGCCTCGGCCTGTCGACGACGGGGGTCGACACGGACACGCCCGGTAGAGAAGAGGAGGAGGAAGAAGACGGCGACGTGGAGGCCGGTCCGGCCAAGAAGCAGTTCTGGCAGAGGTTGTGCGTGGCCGGGTTGCCGGGGAAGCCGCAGCTGTTGGCGCAGAGCGTGATCTCCGGCGCCCGCAGCTCCGTGGGCTCCTCCTGCTTGTGATCGCGCTGCGCCATGGTATGTCAAACACGCACGCGGTGGCTGGTTGGTTTGCTGCCGGCCGGGAGGTCCGGGCGTCGTCGGCGGCGGCCGGGAGGCCGATGCGAGGAGAGGAGAGGCGAGGCCGAGGAGAGGGGAATTGGATGGGCGTGGGTGTGGAATGGAGGGGAGATCGGGGCCCTTTTTATCGGGGGCTCGGGCGGGAGAGGGACGGGGACGCGCTCCCTGCAGGAGGCGATAACGACCTGCCCAGCTGCCGTCTCCCCCTCCGCGTGTTTGCCTTGGGATTTCCGGTTTTGGCCCTGCGTCACCCGGGGGCTCGCGTAAATGGCCGACGCTGCCCTCCGTTTCCGTCGAAAAAGCGACGGCTGTGCTGCGGGCCGGTAAAGGCACGCCCGTTTGGGCGCTCCCTCCACGGGAGGAAAGAAACGTGGGAGACGCGGGGCGGTGGGAAGACAAGGGAAGAAGGGTCAACTGGGCTGGATCCAGAGGGTCGTGACCTTGCGTGGGTGCGGGGCGGAGCAGGGGTAGGATGGTCAGCTCGGGGGTTGGGGGCTGGCGCTTCGGGTGCGCGGACGGCCGTGTGTTCGGTGTCGCGTGCTGGTTGGACCCGCACGGCCGCGCCGTGTGGGGGAGCAAGTAGCCGCCGCCCGAAGCTGACTACTACCTCCGTTTCGGTAAGTCATTCACGTAGTTCTAGATTGACGATTTAACCATCTAAATATGTATTATATGTAATAAAAAATATATATTTAGAAACTACATCTTTGTAGAAATCTAGTGATATACTTTTTATGACATATAACACATATTTAATTTCTCAAATCGATGATCTAGAATTACGCGCATGACTTATTCACCTAGACGGAGGTAGTAGTATGGCGGCCGAAAGCGAGCGAGGAGATGGCTGGGAATACGGGACGAAACCACCGGGCCAAACCAAACCATCGGGCGCGTCGGCTTGTCGGGGCACGGGAGTTGGGACTTGGAAGGCATCGTCGCGGCTTCGTCCATACGTACCACCATACCATACCATAGCCCGCACGTTGCGGCCGGGGTCGGGATAAAATTAAGGGAAGCTGGCTCGGCGCCCCGTCCCTGTCCGCCTCTGAGCTGTCCGGATTAGCACGGCCGCTCCTCCCCTCAGCTCTCGCCCATTCGTTTATCCTCCTGCTAATAGAAAATATCTATGGCTACGCGATAATACAAAATTATGAACCAATTTGAGTGTCGACACGGCAAACTCGTGCATAGTCCCAACCGCACGCCCGGGCCATTTTCCCCACGCATCCCAGCTACTAGCTGGCAGTACTAATCTTTTCGTAAACAGAAAACACGGCCCCATTAGCTTAGTCTTCTGGTGCTGAATTCCTTCGGTCGGTAGGGCGCGGCGGCCAATCAGGAGCAGACACGCCAACAGCAGCGAACTGGATAAGCAAGAAGTAGATTCTCCCGGCCGGCCCGCAGACGGCAGCCGGGCGAACGCAAGGTCGTATCATCTCATTTCCGCGGCAGGCCGGGCCTAGCTAATCTAATTCCAGAGGTTGGGAGGCGGCCGTGCCCGTGACGGCGACGATTGAATGTGCGCGCTGCCGACAGCGTTCTTGACTGGTCCGCACCGCCTCCCGACCGGTCGCCACCCAACTAAAACCGATGTCTCAATTTCTTCCTTGATTGGTTCGTTGCATCATTGGATTTGCGAGTGTGGTTCTGGCTTAGTTTAACTCGAACCGGTGTTTCTCTCGAGTACGTGGTCGATTGGCTCGTCGCGTCACTTGCTTTGCCGTGATTCTAGCTTAGTTTAGTTTAATGATGATGAGGTGCCGGGTGCCACGTATACAACATATCGTTTGAGAGGCTGGCGCATGTGTAAGGAAGCCGAGACGTGTGCGGCTCGAACGGCCGACACGTCAAGGAGGTGGATTCTCCCGCAGGCCGTTTTCCGTCGACGAATAATATCCTAGCTTAGCTTGGAGTGCATGAGGACCGGAGAACGTCCGGCCGGTCCCCTGATGTGTGTATCTGGATTGTTAATCGTGCGACACGTCACCAACACCGGGTCGTGCATGCCACTAGCGATATCTTGATGCGAGGGATCATATGGCTGGCTGGCTGGCTGGGACCGAACATATACATATGTATGTGTCCCCAAAGGCAGAAATATCTTGTAAAGTAAGTGTAGAATCGTCTTACGGCTCGCCTACATTCATCATTCGGTGGTAGTAATCCAACAGCGCACTGGCCGCAGCTGCTGCTCTCTTTCGGACAGGATGCCCTCTCGCTCAGGTCTTTCGGACAGGTTTACTGGAGTAGACGCGTGACGCGGCGATCCTGAATCTTCTCCCAGCGCGTGTGTGGTGTGGTGCCATCTGGTCGTCGCCGCGGCTGTTCACAGTCGCAGCCGGCCACTTACCACGGGCGCCGGGGCAACACGCGGCGCACTAGAAGAAACCTCTAGTTTCTCCTCCCAGTCATCGCAAACTCACGGCCACTGCTACCTTGTGAGCACTGAAGTTTTTATCCTCTCGGAAAGAACACCTGTGACGACGATTTGACCCCTGCTGCTGCTTGGCGCAGCTCTTGCCACCGAATCCGAACTCAACATCACGGTGGAAGCTGCCAAGAACATGACAGGTCCAGCAATTTCATCAATGGACGTTGCGAATTTGCAGAATTTCACTTCTTATTGCCTGGCAGCCAGTATTTACACATCAGTAACAGAGAGCGAGCATGCTCTGTTACCACTACCGTTCTTCTCCGTCGGCCGGGTAGGGCCCTGGCACGTGCTCCGCGAGCGCGAGGCCGTCGCAGATCCTCTCGACGGCCTCCTTCCCCCTGGCGGCGTTCTGCGCGAAGCTCTCCGCGCACCGCCGCTCCACCATCCCGGCCACCGTGGCCGACACGGCCGCCAGCGGCGCGCACCGGATGCTCGTCTCCTGCGTGAACACCGTCCACTCGTCCGGCCGCTCCGGGTGGGGCGCGTAGCTGCACCGCTCCTCCACGTCCACCAGCCGCCGGAAGGTGGCGTTGCGGGAGACCACCCGCATGGCGCGCGCGGCCGCGTCCACGGACGTGCGCTCCACGCAGAGCACCACGTCGCCGGCGCCGGCGGTGGCCGCGAGGCCGCGGAGGAGGAGCGGGAGCGGCGGGGGCCGGCCCGCGATGGCGCGCACGGCGTGGAGGCGGCCGGCGCGCGGGTCGACGTCCCGGGACAGCGTCTGCACGTCCAGGATGTGGGGGAGCGCCGCCGGGTCGGTGAACTTGCGCCACGCCGCCGCGGTGACCCGGTGCCAGGGGTGGAGGTACACGTGCTCCTGCGTGTACGAGACCACCATTGTCGTTGACGTTGCCGTTGCCGTGCCGCGACGAGATCCAAGGAGAAGGCTGGCCGGCGAGGTAGAAGGGGAGAGCGATGGAGATGGACCGATGGGGAGAGAAGGGATCTAGGACAGCTACAGCAAGGGGAAAGAGCGTAGGCATCCGAACCATGAGAGGAATATTCGGATTCATCTGCGGGAGGAGTGAATAGGAGTTGCTAAGGCGTGGCTTAAGATGTACTCCCTCCGTTCGTAAATATAAGTCTTTGGAGAAATATCACTATGAACCACATATATCCTAGATGCATTTTAGAGTGTAGATTTACTCTTTTTGCTTCGTATATAGTTTGTAGTGAAATCTTTACAAAAACTTATATTTAGGAATCGGAGGGAGTACTATTTTACAAATTATTTACGAATAATTAATAAAATAACCGCATGCATCGGCCAGATGCAAATACCATGGTAATCTTTAAAAAAATATTTCTGTGGAAGGTGTTTTTTTTTATTCGGTGGGTAGAGGATGCAAGTCTTTTTTTTAGACAACTTCACGGAGCTTTATTAATTCGTCACAAGGTTTAAAGGGACGGAAGGAATATTTCTTGATGACCTAACTAAACATGACGGTCACCTTCCAAGGTAAGTGCATGCTTGGGTAAATTATGAGCTTTAAAATTTAAACTCCTACATTCAGGAACGATTTTACAGAAAGTAAGAGAAACAGAATGGTTTATAATCTTTTGAACTATCGCATCATAACTCGCCAGCTTTCGCTTCTGAATGTTGTCCACCACTACCTTACAATTCGATGCCACATGAATTCTCTGGATATAAATATCATCTGCTAGAATCACTTCTTCTCTGACTGCCTCAAGTGATGTTGGATCCGACATGAATATAACAACAATGGCAGAAGCGCCCAGGTAAATTCCTCCTTGGTTCCTACAAAGTACTCCAATCGCCCCAAAACCATGACGTGACACCGCCGTGTCCGTGTTTAGTTTTGGACCTCGTCATTTGCTCGGATGGTATCCAATGTGATATATGTTGAGGTATAGTGCTAGCTCTTTTGGAACGGGCGTGGTACGGCTGTAACCTGGCATGGGCTATCCGGGTGCTTTTCTCCTACTCCTTGTGTAGTGTCAAAAACGTTCTTATAAGAAATGGAGGATTTTTTTTTGAATGTGCTTTTCTCCTATTTAGCGCTCGTCAAAATGCCCTAAAAAGCGCATTAGATCTCGTTATTTGCTCGGATGGTTGGCTCGCCAGTTTTATTTTTCTTGGCTAGCTCTTGGAAAAAAGATCAAGACTTTTTTGGTTTTATAGAAATAGTCATGAAACGAGAAAGCTAGTAGTTTTTTATTCTTAGTTCTAAAGATGTTCATGGGCTTAAAAAAATTCATGACTTTTTTATAAAAAAATCTTGAATTAAAAAACTCATTTATGAGCTTTTGAAAATGTTCATGGCTTTTGGAACAAAAATCACAAAGTAGGAAAATTTCCACGAATCAAAAAATGGTGACAGATAAGAAAAAAATCGCTACTTTGAAAAGTGTTCATGAATTAAAGAAATGTTCTTAAATTTGAAAAATAATCATGAATTTAATAAAATGTTTGAGAACTAAAAAGTAGGTGAAAAAAAATGAAAAACCCAAAAAAGCAATAGAAAAGAAGAAACAAAAAATGGAAGAAATAATGAAAAACACCCGGAGTGGAACATTCGAGAACTTTCCTAAAACCAGGTGAAAACCAGAAAATATTGTATTTCATGGGCCGGCCAGAAGAACATGCGTTGGGGGGTGCGTGTTGAGGAACTTGCTCCTCATGTGGAGATAATCCCCATCATCAAGGACCAAGTAGAGTATTTCTATACTAACTTGAGTATGGAGAAGTCTGAGAAGGATCTTGTCGAGTCCAAGTGGGCATCCAGGACATAGCACCGTGACAAGGCCAAGAAAAACTTGCATCGGGTGGAGTCATCTCTCTGGAACGTGCATTGTGAGCTCGCCACTGAGGTGGCGTCGTGCTCTGAGACACACGAGGCCTTGGCATCTTGCTTAAGGTTTCTCCAAGGCGAGTCACATTGACCGGGGAGTTAGAGCCTATGAAGAGGAGTGCTCTTCTTTCTAGTGCAGAAGCCCTAAGTTAGGTGACGAAGGTTGTTGTTGCCAAGGGCGAGGTGTCCACATTGACGTTCAATGTGACTTGGGATGATGGAGAGATGTTTATGCTGGGTGAGAGTGGCTAAGTTAGAGGCTCGCTTATCTACTTATATGTGGGCTTCAACACCCTGCACAGAGTTTCGGGCCACAAGATATTTCCACCTAACCAACACTTCTCGTTTCCAAGATGTCTTAGTTAAACTAAAGTATTGAGACATGACAACACTTACTCCGTGCAAGATGGTGATGGAGGTAAGCGAGATTCTTTCTTCAAAGGTGTGCCAGGTAGGTCATGCCATGACGATGTATGGTCATACCGTGGATAGGTATGTTGTAGCTCACGTATTGCACCCACATGCTTGTTGGATATGCCAGTTTGGCGGCATGGGAGAAGGCCCCCTGCCTCGACTTCGCATGCATACATTCGCGGGCAACACAAGTTTCTGTCGTCGATGACCTTTACAATCTTGCTACATCTAGATAGATCCACTCGTGACCGAGCCGAATCATTGGAGCACCCTCGAATGGAGTGTTTGTTGCCTATATCACTCCTTGCATGGCTTTGACATGAAAACTTTACTTAAATGCCTTTTTTGCCAACATGCCACACTACTTGATGCAGCTTTATGACATTCTTATAACATAGGAGTAGGTGGTTCATTTAGCTTGGGGAGTGACTCACCATGTTGTAGTGTCACTCGGCTTGAGACTTTTCGTGAGCATCCCTCCACATTTACTCTGTTCCATGGGTGATCCCATGATTTGTATGTTCATTTAATCATTTGGCTTTCATTTGTTGATTGCTTATTTTTGCAAATGTGCACATGTCGTCGCGTTCACCCTTTTTTCTTGGATATTTGTTTGCATGCGCAACGATGACATGGGGATTGCATGCATGAGGCATGGATGATATTCATCTAAGCAACCCCCCCCCCCCTGTTTCACAACAAGTTTGCACATGCCATCCTGAGAGTAACTTGCACACACATTATCGTATCTTCTTTTGATGTTTTTTGATTTGATATAACGGATGGAAGTGAATCTACATTAGACAGTAGTACATTCTAGAAGTACTGATTAGGGTGCACCAAGATAGCCG
>NC_041388.1:424164843-424216459 GCF_002162155.2 Triticum dicoccoides | reverse complement strand
TGGGTGATCCCATGATTTGTATGTTCATTTAATCATTTGGCTTTCATTTGTTGATTGCTTATTTTTGCAAATGTGCACATGTCGTCGCGTTCACCCTTTTTTCTTGGATATTTGTTTGCATGCGCAACGATGACATGGGGATTGCATGCATGAGGCATGGATGATATTCATCTAAGCAACCCCCCCCCCCCCTGTTTCACAACAAGTTTGCACATGCCATCCTGAGAGTAACTTGCACACACATTATCGTATCTTCTTTTGATGTTTTTTGATTTGATATAACGGATGGAAGTGAATCTACATTAGACAGTAGTACATTCTAGAAGTACTGATTAGGGTGCACCAAGATAGCCGCTTGTGGAGTTTGGAATCATCTACCGAGATATTAGGTAGCATGGAAACATATACAATGTGTATATACATATAAAGCTAGTTATCGACAATCCAATTTTAAAGTGGCACACAATTTTGCCCATTTACCTATTGTGCTTTGTCAACCAAAATGGTTAGTACTCCCTCTGATCCATATTAACTGTCGTTGTTTTAGTACAACTTTAGCAAAAATTGTACTAAGGCAACGATAATTCATATGGATGGAAAGGGTAAAACAATGAAATGCAGTTATAACACCACTTACAAACATGTCATAGATCTGTAAAGCGTATCACACAAGCAAGCTTAAAATACGCACGCTTCCAAGATACATATGAGAAGTGACTGGGAGAAGATCACTCCATGTCATAGCAATGAATAGGTATATGGCGCCAATGATATGTGCTCAATCGGTGGACGTCGACAAGACCATGAGTGGACATGCAATAATATGTGTGGCGAGTTTTCATGTCCTGGAATATTTAAGTTAATAGCACATGATATTTTGGTCATGGTAAATATTTTTTGAACAATCAATAAAGCTTTGCTATGTAGTTTTGGAATAAATCTGGTTTGTTTGTGCATGTGCACATGTCGTTGAGACCTCCTATTTGGCGCGCTAGGCGCTGGTGAACGAGCCAGTGCATAACTCCCTTCTCCCGGGTGCCCTATTTTTCTCATTTCATTTATTTTGCTTTTTTATTTTTTAATAATTTGGATCTCAAAAAAGTTTATGAGGACCTCTACCAACGGTTAGGCACGAAGGAAGGTGAAAGGGACATCTATAAGATGGCTAAGATCCGGGAGAGGAAGACGAGGGATATTGGCCAAGTCAAATGCATCAAGGACAGAGCAGACCAACTCTTGGTGAAGGACGAAGAGATTAAGCATAGATGGCAGGAGTACTTCGACAAGCTGTTCAATGGGGAGAATGAGAGTTCTACCATTGAACTGAATGACTCCTTTGATAAGACCAGCATGCATTTTGTGCGGCGCATCCAGGAGTCTGAGGTGAAGGAGGTTTTAAAAAGGATGAAAGGAGGCAAGGCGATGGGCCCTGATTGTATCCCCATTGAGGTGTGGAAAGGTCTCGGGGACATAGCGATAGTATGGCTAACCAAGCTTTTCAACCTCATTTTTCGGGCAAACAAGATGCCAGAAGAATGGAGACGGAGCATATTAGTACCAATCTTCAAGAACAAGGGGGATGTTCAGAGTTGTACTAATTACCGTGGAATTAAGCTGATGAGCCATACAATGAAGCTATGGGAGAGAGTCATTGAGCACCGCTTAAGAAGAATGACAAGCGTGACCAAAAATCAGTTTGGTTTCATGCCTGGGAGGTCGACCATGGAAGCCATTTTCTTGGTACGACAACTTATGGAGAGATATAGGGAGTATAAGAAGGACTTGCATATGGTGTTCATTGACTTGGAGAAGACCTATGATAAGATACCGCGGAATGTCATGTGGTGGGCCTTGGAGAAACACAAAGTCCCAACAAAGTACATTACCCTCATCAAGGACATGTACAATAATGTTGTGACAAGTGTTCGAACAAGTGATGTCGACACCGATGACTTCCCGATTAAGATAGGACTGCATCAGAGGTCAGCTTTGAGCCCTTATCTTTTTGCATTGGTGATGGATGAGGTCACAAGGGGTATACAAGGAGATATCCCATGGTGTATGCTCTTTGCGGATGATGTGGTGCTAGTTGACGATAGTCGGACGGGGGTAAATAGGAAGTTAGAGTTATGGAGACAAACCTTGGAATCGAAAGGGTTTAGGCTTAGTAGAACTAAAACCGAGTACATGATGTGCGGTTTCAGTACTACTAGCTGTGAGGAGGAGGAGGTTAGCCTAGATGGCCAGGTGGTACCTCGGAAGGACACCTTTCGGTATTTGGGGTCAATGTTGCAGGAGGATGGGGGTATTGATGAAGATGTGAACCATCGAATCAAAGCCGGATGGATGAAGTGGCGCCAAGCTTCTGGCATTCTCTGTGACAAGAGAGTGCCACAAAAGCTAAAAGGCAAGTTCTACAGGACGGCGGTTCGACCCGCAATGTTGTATGGCGCGGAGTGTTGGCCGACTAAAAGGCGACATGTTCAACAGTTAGGTGTGGCGGAGATGCGTATGTTGAGATGGATGTGTGGCCACACGAGGAAGGATCGAGTTCGGAATGATGATATACGAGATAGAGTTGGGGTAGCACCAATTGAGGAGAAGCTTGTCCAACATCGTTTGAGATGGTTTGGGCATATTCAGCGCAGGCCTCCAGAAGCTCCAGTGCATAGCGGACGGCTAATGCGTGTGGAGAATGTCAAGAGAGGGCGGGGTCGACCGATTTTGACATGGGAGGAGTCCGTTAAGAGAGACCTGAAGGATTGGAGTATCGACAAAGAGCTAGCTATGGACAGGGGTGCGTGGAAGCTTGCTATCCATGTGCCAGAGCCATGAGTTGGTTGCGAGATCTTATGGGTTTCACCTCTAGCCTACCCCAACTTGTTTGGGACTAAAGGCTTTGTTGTTGTTGTTGTTGTTGTTGATCTCAAAAAAGTTCCAAATTTTAACAATTCTGTTTTTCTAAATGCACAAGAAATCATAAAATGGTCATGGATTCAAAAATGTTCATGCATTTAAAAAATATTCGTCAAAACATAAAAATGTTCATGAATTTTAAAAATTGTTCCCCAATTCCAGTAATTGTTGCTCGATAATCACGATTTTCATTTTTTTTAAATTTAATTTTTCTTCATGATTTTAATTTTTACACAAATTTGAAAAATGTTCACAACTTCATAAAAATGACCGGGAATTCAATAAATGTTGATGATTTAAAAATGTTCATTATTAAATAAAAATAAGAGAAGTAAAAAAGAAATAAAATCAAATTAGAAAATAAGAAAAAAGAACATGAAAAAGAAAAAATAAAAAAATATAGAAAAGGCGAAAATGGAAATGAAAATGCACATAAAAACTAGAAGGAAAAAAAGAAGAGAAAACCAGATTGTGCGCCAAATGTACATAGCGGTAGGGGGTACGATCTTAGTCGCTAACTAGCCGCTTATGCGCCGAATAGGATTCCCCCATGTTGTTCTCACACCTGTTTGTTGTGTGTTTCAAGCTTGTGGTTTGCAAGTTGCAATTGAATAAAGGGTGAAGCAACAACGAGGTGTACCTGTCGTACTGTTGCATATTTGACTATGTATAGCCTCGCCGCAATGATCAACAGACAATGCACTGGCCTCGCCGCAATGGCTGCATGAACCAACACCAAACGACCAGAGTGTTGCAGAAATCTTCATTGCCACCCTGGAACGAATTCCTTCACCACGTCCAACATCGGATGCCATTGGGCACGGGTTAAAGGATGAATCGACAGCTGAAATCCCAAATACTTAATGAGAAACTTATCAATCTCACAACCCAGGGGATTAGCAACACGGATCTTGTCATCAAGTTTTCCTTGGATCTAGACAACCGCCTATTTACCAAAATTAACATGAAGTCCCTAAAGCTTCCCCAAAAAGAGCAAGTGTGTCGCGTACAGCCAAGAGGTCCAACAAATAAGGCTTGAAAACATGACCACATCATTGGCATAGACTGAAATATTCTGCCTCATCGAGAACCCATGAAGAACATCCAGCAAGCTGGCCTCTGAGGCCTTCACAAACAGAACCGAAAGCAACTCCATAGCGATCACAAAGAGGAGGGGTAGATGGGGCCACCTTGCCTGATACCACGGGCGGAAAAAAAATCTTCCTCCCTCACTCACCAAGATCTTCATGCTCGCGGTAAACAGTAGAACTTTGAACAAGAAAAGCCATGGCGCAGAGCCAAAAGCCCTAGCAATGTCAATCTTAAACAACACATTGTCAATCTTGTGCAAGTGTAACTTTCTAGCCACTTGTCGAACAAGCATGAAATTATTGTGTAAGCTTCTACCCTGGATGAAGGCTGACTGATTCACACCAACAATATCCCCATACGATACCGCAAACTATTGGCCAAAGCTTTGGCAAACAACTTAGGAAACTATGGGTATGACTTATTGGCCTGAAATCGTCGATCATCTCCGTGCTAGGTTTTTTAGGAATCACGGCGATCAGCGCCATGTTGAGCTTAGCAAAACACCGTCCAATGCAAACGTAGAGCTTCAAAAGGCCAACCATAATTTCATCCTAGATCACAGGCCAAGCATGCTTGTAGAAAGCTTTGAAAACCCCATCCGGGCCTGGTGCCCTATCCAAAGATAGCTCTTTGAGTACTCCTAAGATTTCATCTACCATGAAATGTCATCTGGCCCATTTAGATCCAGTTCTGCATCTCCAAGTCCAAAGAGTGGCTCCGGTAACCCTCCTTGCCAATGAGCAACTCATAGGCTCCACAAAGGCTTCCTCCTTGAGCTGTTGATCCGTGATGATATCATCTCCAATTTTAATAGAAGGTATAAAGTTTTTTGCACGCCGTCCATTAGTCGTAGCGTGAAAAAGCTTAGAGTTTGCATCCCCTGCCTTAATCTATCTAATCTGGTACCTTTGCCTTGCGATATTTCCTTCCAAAGAGGCCAGCCCAAGCATCACCAATTTGAGTGTATGTCTTAACCATATTCTTCAAGGCTAACCGTCAAAACTCTTGTGCCGCCTCCGACCTAAGAATCACCAGTTTTGCAATAGCCAACGTAAGCTTGATGTTACCCACCTTTCTCTGATCCCATGCCTGAAAATACGCAACTGCATTCCTGAACAACGAGTCAAGGCGTTTAAAGGGGTCAACAATACCACGATCACACACCCATGCCTCCTTGAGAGCCTCATCAAAACCATCCAACTTGAGCCAGAATAGCTCAAACTGGAAGCGATTTTTAGCCACACCTTGCGCCTGTGTGGAGAGATGCAAAGGTGCACGGTGTGACACGTTTGTAGAGAGCACCTGAAGAAGGCAATCCGTATGACTGAGCTCCCAATCCACCGAGGCAAGAACGCGACCAATCATTACTCCAAGTGAAAAGACCGGCCGGTTGTCATGAAGAGGGTTCGTACAGGGGAAGGCTTAGGAGCTACAAGGGAGACATTAGCGCTAATCATGGTAATCGGTGGCAGTGCTGGGTACTTGAGTTCTATATAAACACGACTGCTGCTTAATATTAGGGCGTTTTGGACCATTTGATCACGTGGTTTTACTGTTGAGATGGTTTGGATCTTTCTCGCTCATCTTTTTAGAGTGAAGTATTAGTAGATAGATAAAAAACTAGCTATTGGCATATGATTACATTGCAGTGCAAATATCTGAACAGAGAGCTAATAATTTTTTTATGCTCCCTTTTCTACTAAAAATAGAGCTTAGAGCTTATACATTGACACAGATAAGGCAACACACAAATACATAGATAAACCAGTTATACACGAACACAAGCAAACATATACTACGATAATAGTAGTAGCTAAAAGATCTTATAATGAACAGAGTGGCAATGCCTGTTAACAGAAAAAGGAGCGAAGCTAAGCACATTTCCTGTACGTCCGAGCAAGCCACCACCAGAAGGCAAGGACGCCAGCAATCAGAATGCCGAGGCCGTAAAACATTGCGATGACCATCCACGGCTCGCCAAGGTACACGAGAAGAAGGTCTATCGCCATGACAGGTTGACCGACCCAAATCCAACCAATCTCGGCGAGTGCTTCCCGCAGGGCAACAGGGGCGTTCGGCAGGAACAGGGTCATGTACACCAGTACCACTGTGACCAGCGCCATGTAGACCCCCCATAACATGAGAGCCGGCAGACACCATGAGCGGCCAGCAGGGATGTAAGGGTGGGTGTAGAGGGTGTATGCCAAGGCCGAGGTGCCGCCGATGTACATGAAGAGAATGCAGATTGCCCCTACCCACACGACATCAGGGGATGTGCCAGTGGAATTTGCTTCCCCAACCGTTAGTGCAGGAGGCGCCATGGGCATCGTGATTCCAATCTGATCGTTGGTAACCTTAGCACTCTTGATCTGGTAGAGCAGCCGTGGCGGGTTTAGGGTATGGCCTCCGTCAGCAGACATCTTCATATGATCTATCCTGCAAATTATGTTATCCTATATCCTGCAGAAAACAAAGTCAGGTATGGTATCAGTTACCATCAATAGAAGAGTGCTGTGCATGCATGGAATCTTAAATGAACCGATCCTGTACACTATATCTATAAGCTCCTCCTCCTAAAAGCACAGCTCATCTCATGCTGTCCAGAATTTAGAAGGCCAGTCGCATATGAAGCAAGCTAAGAACAAACTATACGGTTTTCAGAAGAAAACAAGCAACAATCTACAGATGCATTTTACTAGCAAGTACTCTGCAGTAGTGAGAATAAAGCGCATAGCTGCGGCCGTAAAACAAACGAGGCCTAAATTTGTACTCCATCCGTTTCACAATGTACTGCCTATAGATTTTTTTTCTTTTAAAAGTCAAATTTGACCATGTTTATAGGGAATAGCTAGAACTCATATAGATGAAACGTAATTTGGTCTCATTCACCTGAAAAACAAAAACGGATATAACCCACGTCAGCACACACGCATCTTATAGCATCACATCCAATGGCTATAAAAGGTGAATGAGACCAAACTAAATTTCATCTAGATGAGTTCTAGCAAAACTGATGTTTATATTCAAAACATGTATATTTAGAAATGCGTATCATTGGATACATCATGAGTTATATTTTCATTTTCATATTATGATATAGATAGTTTCTTTAATGAAAACACTAACGCCCACACATGTGGGCGTCTAGCAACTCAACCACACGCATGGATCCTCGTCCAACCAATTCTGCACGAATCTTGGCGCGTTCTAGCAGTTTTTGTGTGCCACGTAGGACTAAACTGGTGTGTGGGCATTCATTCGGTCGCCCACATGTCCTTTTTCACCACACGGGGGCTGGTGTGTGGGTGTTTAGCAATTCGCCCACACACCAGTTTTCACACACGCAGAGGGGGCTGGTGTGTGGGCGTTTATCACTTCGCCCACATGCCCGTCTCCTCGCCCACACCCAAAGCTGGCAGTTGCCATGTGTTTTTGCAGGACACATGGCAACTGCCCTAGCTTTGCTTATAAGCATATGGCAACTCTCTTTTATCCGAATTGCCATGTGTTTTTGCATGGTACATGGTAACTGCCCTAGCATGCACGTAAGCAAATGAAAACTCTTTCTTTTTACATGGCAACTGCCCTGGCGTGCTTGTGAGCACACGACAACTCTCTCTTTTACCCGAACATGTTTTTTTGCCATGCCCTTTTTTTAGTGCTACACGGCAACTGCCTAATGTTAGTGGGTGGCAACTCCTAAAGTTTTGAAATCATGGCAACTGCAGTAGACGAGACCATACATGGCAACTGCAGTTGAGCAACCATGGCAACTGTAGTTGTCGTGGTTCTAAGTCTGACAGTAGTGTAGGGGGGTAAGTATGGAGAGGCGAGGTCTTAGCTATGGAGAAGTTGTAAGGACGCAAGGTTTTCGAGTTCAGGCCCTTCTCGGAAGAAGTAAAAACCCTACGTCTCGGAGCCCGGAGGCGGTCGACTGGATTATGTGAGTATGAGTTACAGAGGTGCGAACCCTTGCCTCGGAGGAGGGGGGTGGCTTATATAGAGTGCGCCAGGACCCCGGCCAACCCATGTTACGAAGGGTTCAATGTACATTAAGGCAGGGCGTTTCTGTAACGCTAGTAATAAAGTGCTATGATGACCATAAAAGCTACTTAATGACCGACCATTAGCGTGCGGGGCGCCTTTAGGTCTCCTGACCGTCGAGTGGTAGGGTCTTGGTCGAGTGGTTGCTTCTTGGTCGAGTGTCTTCGAGTCTGTCGAGTGGGACACCTTCAAGTCGATTGAAAGGCGATTTCTTCTAGAGATGTACTTGGGTAGGGCAGTTAGGGCAGGTCCATGACCCTACCCTAGGTTCATAGCTTCATCATTAGCCCCCGAATGGATCGAGGTTTGAGTGGGGAAGGAGTTGAGGACCTCTCCAACTCATTTTTCATGCCGTGAGCATATCTTGCTTCGGATCAACGGACCCGAGTGATGACAGCAACTTTCCTTTCAGTCGCCTTGATCCATTCTTAATTCTTCGTCGAGTGAGTTTCTTTACCTGTAAGATTCCGAGTGACGGTGCGGAGGAGATCTTTTAGTCTGACAAGTTTGTTTGCTGCCCGCGGATTTAGTGGGATCCGAATTTTGGGAAGCGCGCGGGATGGGGGAGGCCGCAGTAATTGGATGGGATAGAGCGGAGCCGCCTCGATCCTTGCGCCACCTTTTTCGCCACGTATCGCTCGTGCGGTCGTTACGGGATTTGACGGAGCCATCTGGGCCTACCTGTCAGCCACTCGGAAGCGGCCTCATATAAGGCGTTGGACCGGAGTCCCCCGAACAGTGCGCCCCATTACTTCTTCTCCTCCTCACGCCTCTCTGCTACGCTCGCTCTCGCCCCAGCGCCACCGCACCACACGCATCTCGTCGGCGACAATGGTGAAGGAGAGGACAGTGGCTCT
The DNA here is from genome assembly GCF_002162155.2 of Triticum dicoccoides. Classification (NCBI taxonomy): domain Eukaryota; kingdom Viridiplantae; phylum Streptophyta; class Magnoliopsida; order Poales; family Poaceae; genus Triticum; species Triticum dicoccoides. The sequence continues at coordinate 424,207,550 of NC_041388.1, read as the reverse complement.
GGAGCGGGTGAAGAAGGCGATGGCGAAGTCAAAGGGGAAGGCAACGAGCCGGGGCGGATCTTCCTCGCGGACTGGCCTGCCGAGGGGTTGGATCCAGGGCGACTGGATCCACTCGAGGATCTCCCAAGAGGACCTCGACGACCTAGCCGAGGGAGGGATGATCCCCTACGACTCGGCGCGGCTTCCGGGGAAGGAATCCGAGCCGCAACCCAGGGAGGGTGAGCGCGTTCTTCTTGCCACCCACGTCGACCGTGGGTTTTCCTTGCCCCCTCATCCTTTCTTCCGAGGGTTTCTGAACTTCTTTGGGGCTCAACTCCACCATTTTACCCCCAACTCAATCGTTTATCTTGCCGCGTTCATTTCCTTGTGTGAGAACTTCTTGGGTTGTCGACCTCACTGGGGTCTTTTCAAGCATATTTTCACTTGTCGCTCCCAGACAGTGAAAAAGGCTAATCCGAGTGACGAGAGGACCCAAGTGATCCAGATGTGTGAGGGTCTTGGCATCCAGACGAGGGGAAAAAGCTCCTTTCCGGCCATGATTCTTCCCGATTCAGTTCGCAGATGGCAGTCGACCTGGTTCTACTGCAAAGACTAGTCGACGCTAGGGCAATCGATTGGCCTACCTCCCTTTACCATGGACCGAGTGGAAAAACCCTCCCCTTTGAAGGTGCTCCCGGAGGAGAAGGCGCACGTGAAGGTGCTGGTCAACCGAGTGGTCCAGCTCATTCGTGACGGAGTCACTGGTATGGATCTCTTGGAGGTCTTCCTTCAGCGGCGCATCCAGCCTCTCCAAGCCCGAGACCACCCGATGTGGATGTATTCGGGTCTAGAAGACTCCACTCGGATCCACCCGGAGGAGGTCGACGATGACACGCTGGAGAAGTGGCCGTCGAGCATTACCAGGAACAAGGACAACCCCAAGGGAGCCAGGAGAGTCCCTCCATTCGACCAGTCTCATGCACCAGAGAAGGTCTGATTCTGAGTTTTTGCTTGTAATCTGAATTCACTCGCGCAGCTGTCTGTATTGCGTCGACTGACTTTGTTCTCCCTGCTTTCTTTCAGGCCATTATTGAAATGTATTCGATGCCCAACAAGGAGCGAGTGGTGGCGAAAGTGGCGAGTGGACCTCCGATGGTGAAGAGGATGGAGGAAGCGATGACTCGAGTGATGAGGAAGAAGTCGAGCCGCCTCCTCGCATAGAGAGGCGATCCAAGCTTAACCAGGATCGGCCGAGTGCCCGCGACAAGGCGACTGCTCAGGCTGGTCAGTCTTTGAAGCGTCCTCGGATCTCTTCACCAACCATGACTGAGAAGGCGCGAAAGCACCCCAAAGTTGCAGAACCGAAGACTCGGAAGGCGCTGCCGAAGATCAAGATCGATATCCCTGTCGCCTCCGCGTGAGTGTTTCTCCTTGTATTCACTCGACGCTCCGCGCTGTTTATTTTTCTTGTTTTAACTGGATGAGCTTTGGAATTGTTAGCGCTGCCACTTTCGGGACCTCAGCTTACAGGGATGATGATGAGGTGATGGAGGATGCGGTCACTTCTAATCCGGGTATGATTTCTGCCATACTATATTTCTTTGGTTGATTCAACTGCATCGTGCATCACTGGGTGACGTGATTTTGGCAATTTGAACTTTGTACAACTCCCAACATTATTGACCTCCCTGATGATGATGAAGAGCCCGAGAGGTCTTTGACGAGGAAGAGTAGGCGAGCTCCTGTAAGTGAGGCGCTGCAGTCGACGCCGAGGGCGGAACCAGTCGTTCAGGACACTGGTGACGTCAATCGGGGTTCTGTTACCTTCGCGGAGCCCCTGTCGAGTGCCTTGCCTTCTTCTTCGACTGCTCAGGCCCCTGTCGACCCGCCTTCACTTTTTGCAACTCATCATGTCCCGGAGGACGAGGTGAATGCTGCTAGGGAAGCCATACGCCAGGCGGGCATTATTATGGAGAAGATGAAGACGGTGCGGGACGCCAGCCAAGCCGCCTATGATGCCAGCTCGGCTCTCCAGAGCAATGTTCAGGTTAGTTGCGCCGCTTGTTCTGTTAGGATATGCTATCTGAAGATTCTTTTCGAAAATCTTTTCATCTGTACACCCACTGGGTGTGTCGATTGAATTTTTTGGACTAGTGGGGGCACGCTGAGTGCACCCACTGGGTGTAGTGTCGATTGAATTTTTTGGACTAGTGGGGGCACGCTGAGTGCACCCACTGGGTGTAGTCCCCGAGGCTACGGCGGACTGCTGGCAGTCGACCGTAGTCTTTGTATTTTGTCGAGTAAAACCGAACTGGTAGTTTGTTTCTTCCGCTCGATCCGGTCGAGTGGGATCAGAACCGGTGGGGGCACGCAAAGTGCATCCACTGGGTGTAGTCCCCGAGACCGCAGTCGGCTGCGGGCAGTCGACTGTGGTCTGAGTTCTACTTTGTCTTTTTTTTTGAACTCGACTCCGGCGGGCCGGTCGAGTGGAATCAGAACCGGTGGGGGCACGCAAAGTGCACCCACTAGGTATAGTCCCCGAGACTATGGTGGACTGCGGGCAGTCGACTATAGTCTTAGTATTTGTCGTTTTTTGCTGTGGAATAATTTCTCCCCTTTGATTTCAGAAATCTTGTGATCTTGGAGCTCGCTTCGCTGATTTGGAAAGTCAGCAGATTCAACTGAAACTTGACTTGGAGCTGGCCAGGACAGAACTGTAGATGGTCAGAGACGGCGCCGCCGGTAAGACAAGTCTGTCGACTGGTCAGTTTTAGGCCCGAGCCCCCTTCTGCTATTTCTGAATCAATCATCATTTCTTTGCAGAAAAACTGAGAGAGGCTTTGGCGAAAAAGGATCAGGATTTGTCTGCTGCCCAGAAGGAGGCTGACGACAGGACCGCTCTGGCCGAACAGAAGCTGGCTTCAGTCGGCCAGTTGGAAGAAGAGAATACCAAGCTGAAGACTGCTCTGAATGAAGCCAACAGGGAGTGCACACGTTGGAAGAAGGAGAACCTCAACCTGACCGAAAAGATGGAAGACATCGCTCGTAGGAGGGACGATCTGGAGAGCTACCTGAGGAGCCTTGCCAAGAAGTTGTATATCAAGCTTGAAGGTGCACATTTAGATCTGACTGATTTTTTTTGTGTCGACTCAGTGTATGAAAATTGACTTATCCTTGGATCGTGAATGTAGAGTTTTGCCAGAACTTTGAAGAGGAGACTGGGCGGATCGAACCAGGTTTGGATCCAATCAACTCTCCTGTGAAAGATGAAGCTGCCATGAATTTGCTCCGACTGGAATCTCGCATTGACGGTGCCGTGGACTACTTGGCTCGACTGAAGGTCGCCATGTCACGGATCGACCCAGCACTTTGGCCAGAGGCTATGCTCCAAAACGATCTCGAGTCTCTGATGACTCGACTTAACGGAATCCCTGACCGAGTGCAGGAGTGGAAGAAGTCTTTTGCTCGGTGCGGCGCTGATGTGGCTCTGTCCTTGGTTCGTGTCCACTGCAAGGAGGTGCGACAAGACAAGCTGGCAGCAATCAAGGTCGCCAACACCCAGAAGCATGACTTCCGAACCTTTATGGAGACTTTCATCGCTGCACCTACTCGGATAGCCGACGGCGTCGACCTGGATGAGTTCGTCGAGCCTGCCAGCCCTCCTCCCGTGGAGTGAACAAACTCTTATGTCCCACCTTAAATTTGCCTCGGAATGCCGAGTGGTTTTTGTAACCGTTAAACTTTTTCGGGCCGCATGCCCGAGTACCTCGATCCGTGATCCAGAACCTTTAAGATTTTATCTGAACTTGGTTTACCGTTGAATATCTTTATGAATCTCCTGCTGAGTGAACCCAACCTTTATTCGAGACAACTTTCTGTATTCGCAACACAGCTCCGAAGGAGGGGGAAGTAGTCGACCCATGCCTTGTATTTGTGGCGAAGCTCCCCAGGGGCGGGCGGCGGTCGACCCACACCCTGTTACTGCAGAGTGGGACGGAGCGCACATTGTATTTGTGGCGAAGCTCTCCAGGAGAAGGGGGGGGGGGCAGTCGACCCGTACTTCGTTACTGTAGAGCGGGATGAATCGCGCATTGTATTTGTGGCGAAGCTCTCCAGGAGAAGGTGGAAGTCGACCTGCCCCTTGTCGTCCTTGAGGATTGAGATGTGTTTGGGAGAACTTAGGCGAGTACTGGACTGCAGCTAAGCCCCCGAGTGGGAGGATTGCTCTCCACTCGGTAGGGTTTTTTCAAACTTAGGCGAGTGCCTGACTGCAGCTAAGTCTCTAGGTGGGAGAACTTAGGCGAGTACTGGACTGCAGCTAAGCCCCCGAGTGGGAGGGTTGCTCTCCACTCGGTAGGATTTTTCAAACTTAGGCGAGTGCCTGACTGCAGCTAAGTCTCTAGGTGGGAGAACTCAGGTGAGTACTGGACTGCAGCTAAGCCCCCGAGTGGGAGGGTTGCTCTCCACTCAGTAGGATTTTTCGAACTTAGGCGAGTGCCTGACTGCAGCTAAGTCTCTGAGTGGGAGAACTTAGGCGAGTACTGGACTGCAGCTAAGCCCCCGAGTGGGAGGGTTGCTCTCCACTCGGTAGAATTTTTTCAAACTTGGGCGAGTGCCTGACTGCAGCTAAGTCCTCAAGCGAGGGAACTTAGGCGAGTACTGGACTGCAGCTAAGCCCCCGAGTGGAGGATTGCTCTTCACTCGGTAGGATTTTTCAAACTTAGGCGAAACGGATTCGCAGCTAAGCCACCCGCTGGGGGATTTCTTACGCAAACAAAAACAATAATAATCACTGGGAAAATTATAACGCTCTTGTCTTTGATAAATAAACTACAAGAGTTTTTCTTATTACATCTCATCCGAGTGAGAATTCAAGTATAAAAGGGGCGGAGTAGCTCCGCATTCCAGGCTCGTGGCTCATCAATCTGGCGATCGACATTGTAGATGTGGTATGCTCCATTGTGAAGGACTTTGGTGACTACGAAGGGGCCTTCCCAAGTAGGAGCAAGCTTGTGTGGTTTCTGCTGATCCACTCGAAGGACTAAGTCTCCTTCTTGGAAGGCTCTGCTCTTCACGTTTCTGGCATGGAACCGATGTAAGTCTTGCTGATAGATGGTCGATCGGATCAGGGCCATTTCTCTTTCTTCTTCTAGGAGGTCGACTGCGTCCTGCCGGGCTTGTTCTGCTTCATCTTCTGAGTAGAGCTCGACTCTGGGAGCGTTGTGAAGCAGGTCACTTGGTAAGACTGCCTCGGCTCCGTAGACCAGAAAGAATGGGGTTCTTTCGGTCGATCGATTCGGGGTTGTCCTCAATCCCCAAAGGACTGATGGGAGCTCGTCGATCCATGCACCTGCTACATGCTTGAGATCACGCATCAATCGAGGTTTCAGTCCTTTGAGAATTAGGCCATTTGCCCTTTTTGCTTGTCCATTCAACTGGGGATGAGCGACCGAAGCATAGTCGACCCGAGTGCCCTGAGAGGCACAAAAGGCCCTGAACTTGTCTGAATCGAAGTTTGACCCATTGTCCATGATGATACTGTGCGGAACTCCATATCTGAATATCAACTCTCTGATGAAACTGATAGCGGCGCAAGCATCGAGATTCTTGATAGGCTTGGCTTCAATCCATTTGGTGAACTTGTCGACTTCTACCAGCACATGAGTGAAGCCGCTCCTGCCTGTTCTCAGTGGCCCAACCATGTCCAGCCCCCAAACAACGAAGGGCCAGACGAGTGGAATGGTTTTCAGGGCTGACGCGGGCTTGTGCGGCATATTGGAGTAATACTGACATTCTTCACATTTGTCGACTATCTCTTTAGCCATCTCATTGGCCCTTGGCCAGTAGAACCCCACTCGGTATGCTTTAGCCACAATGGTCCGAGAGGACGCATGATGACCACAGGTCCCCGAGTGGATATCGTTAAGGATCATCTTACCTTCTTCTGGCGTGATACACTTCTGGCTGACCCCAGTCGCGCTTTCCCTATATAACTGTCCCTTTATGACTGTAAAGGCCTTGGATCGACGGACGATCTGTCGAGCCTCTTCCTCGTCTTCTGGGAGTTCTTTCCTTAGGATGTACATGATGTACGGTTCTGTCCAGACGGGAGTGATAACCAGCACTTCCATTATCAGATCGACCACGTCTGGAACTTCAACTTCAGTCGGATCCGTGGCGCTTTTTGGCTGCGGGGCCTCTTCCGTGAAGGGATCCTCCTGGACTGATGGTGTGTGGATATGCTCCAAAAACACATTGCTGGGAATGGCTTCTCTTTTGGAACCTATTTTTGCCAAATCATCAGCTGCTTGATTTTTCAGTCGGGGTATGTGATGAAGCTCTATCCCCTCGAATTTCTTCTCCAGCTTTCTCACTGCATTGCAATAACCAGTCATGGCTGGACTTCTGACATCCCACTCCTTCATCACCTGATTAACCACCAAATCTGAGTCGCCATAGACCATGAGGCGACGGACGCCGAGTGAGATGGCCATGTGCAACCCATATAAAAGTGCTTCATATTCTGCCTCGTTATTGGAGGAATCAAAATGGATTTGAAGAACATATCTGAGTTTATCTCCTCTGGGAGAGACCAACACCACTTCGGCACCGGAACCACTCAGCATCTTGGAGCCGTCGAAAAACATAGTCCAATGCTCCGAGTGAATCTGAGTCGGCAGCTGCTGTTCAATCCACTCGGTGACGAAATCTGCGATTGCTTGGGACTTGATAGCTTTCTTTGCCTCAAACTTGATATCAAGGGGAAGGAGTTCAATCACCCATTTTTCCACTCGACCAGTTGCATCCCTGTTATGCAGGATCTCTGATAATGGAGCGTCGCTGACGACTGTAATGGAATGATCAGAGAAGTAGTGAGGAACTTTCTTGGTGGTCATATAAATCCCATATACAAGCTTCTGATAGTGAGGATATCTTTGCTTCGATGGGGTCAAGACTTCAGAAATATAATATACTGGGCGCTGAACTTTGAAGGTTTTCCCTTCTTCTTCCTGCTCGACCGTAAGTACCGTACTGACGACTTGTCCTGTGGCTGCAATGTAAAGCAGCAAAGGCTCTTTGCTGATTGGGGCAGCAAGCACCGGCTGGGTGGAGAGCAGAGCTTTGAGCTCTGCAAACGCTGCATCAGCTTCGGGAGTCCACTCGAACTTGTCGGACTTCTTCATCAATCGGTAAAGAGGTAATGCCTTTTCACCGAGACGAGATATAAATCGACTTAGGGCGGCCAAACAACCAGTAAGCTTCTGGACGTCGTGCACTCGCACAGGGCTTTTCATTCGGAGTATAGTGCCAACTTTTTCTGGATTGGCGTCGATTCCCCGTTCGGAAATGAGAAAACCGAGTAACTTTCCGCCAGGGACTCCGAATGTACACTTTGATGGATTAAGCTTGATATCATACCTCCTGAGGTTGGCAAAGGTTTTAGCAAGGTCAGTCAGCAGGTCGGAACCCTTCCGTGACTTGACCACAATATCATCCATGTATGCTTCCACGTTCCGACTGATTTGAGTGAGTAAACACTTTTGAATCATCCTCATGAATGTGGCTCCGGCATTCTTGAGGCCGAACGGCATGGTAACATAACAGAAGCACCTGAATGGAGTGATGAAAGCTGTCTTGATCTCGTCAGGTTCATACAGACGGATCTGATGGTACCCGGAATAGGCGTCTAAGAAAGACAGCCGCTCACATCCCGCAGTCGAGTCGACTATCTGGTCAATGCGGGGGAGAGGAAAATGATCTTTTGGACATGCCCGATTGATATGTTTAAAGTCAATGCACATGTGAAGTGACTTGTCCTTCTTGGGGACCATGACAACGTTGGCGAGCCACTCGGAGTGGTAGATTTCTCGGATGAACTCCGCTGCTAAGAGACGAGCCACCTCGTCGCCAATAGCTTTTCTCTTTTGGACGGCGGACCGTCGAAGATGTTCCTTGACGGGTTTTACTTTCGAGTCGACTCTCAGGCGATGCTCAGCCAGCTCCCTGGGAACACCTAGCATGTCAGAAGGCTTCCATGCGAAGATGTCCCAGTTCTCACGGAGGAACTGGATGAGCGCTTCTTCCTATTTGGAGTCGAGTGTTGTCGAGATATGAGCTGGGGCAGTGCTGGGGTCGGTCGGGTGGATGCGAGCTGTCTTCGTGTCGCCAGTCGACTGGAAAGCTGACTCTGTAGCGGGCTTCTTGGCTCGCAATAGATCACTCGGGTCTGCAGTCTTCTAGTATTCCTGCAACTCCACCACTGCCATCTGTGCGTCGGCGATCTTTGAACCCTTCTGAAAACATTCTTCCGCTTTCTTCCGATTGCCCGTAATGGTGATCACACCTTTGGGGCCAGGCATTTTCAATTTGAGATACACATAACATGGTCGGGCCATGAAGCGTGCATAAGCCGGCCTGCCCAAAATAGCGTGATAGGCACTCTGGAAGTCTACAACTTCAAATGTCAATTTTTCTTTGCGGTAATTCTTGGAGTCACCGAAAACCACATCAAGAGCAATCTGGCTGAGTGATTCAGCCTTCTTCCCAGGAATGACTCCATGGAAACTCATGTTGCTGGCACTGAGTCTGGACATCGGAATGCCCATCCCCTTCAACATCTCAGCGTATAATATGTTCAAACCACTGCTACCATCCATCAGGACTTTGGTCAGTCGAGTGCCTTCAACAACTGGGTCGACCACCAAAGCTTGCCTCCCAGGGGTGGCGATGTGCGTTGGGTGGTCGGACTGGTCGAATGTTATGGCAGTCTGAGACCATTTCAGGTAACTAGGTGTCGCCGGAGCGACCATATTCACCTCTTCGTTAATAACTTTCACTCGACTTTTGCTCTCAACATCAGCAAAAATCATCAGGGTGGAATTGACTTGAGGGTATCTGTCATCAGGCTGGATCAAGAGTCGACACTGCCGAGTGGTATGTTTCGGGTAAATAAAATTACCCTCTTCATCTTTCTTCGTGTGGACGAGACACGGTAAGTCCAACACATCATTTCCCTCCTGGTCTTTAACCTTTTTGGGGTTCCAAGGCCCTTTAGGTTTCCCTTTAGACTTTCCTTGGGCCAAAGCTAAAGCTTCTCCGAGAGCCGCTGGCTCGGCTTTCCGCTTCTGTTTCCGACTGGAATTGCCTCCGGTTTCCTGGGCGACTGACTTGAGCTTGCCGCTCCTGAGTCGATCCTCATCTTCGCTGTTGGCGTACTTGGTGGCAATCTCCATCATCCGATTCAGGGATATATCTCCGGTTCGACCGAATTTCAAATTCAGTTCTCTGTACTTGATGCCTTCCTTGAAGGCACAAACTGCTTGGTGATCAGGCACATTCTCCACCGAGTGATGTAACGTGATCCATCTCTGGATGTAATCCCTCAAAGTTTCATTCGACTTTTGCACACAGGACCGCAATTCCGTCAGTCCTGCCGGTCGCTTGCACGTGCCTTCAAATGTGGTGATGAACACTCGGGAGAGATCTTCCCAAGTGTAAATGCTGCTAGGTGCTAACTGGTTTAGCCACGCTCTGGCCGAGCCCTCCAACATGAGAGGCAGGTGCTTCATGGCCACTTCATCATTGCCGCCGCCAATCTGGATGGCCACTCGGTAATCCTCAAGCCAAGTATCGGGCTTGGACTCGCCAGTGAACTTACTGACTCCAGTCGCCAACCTGAAATTGGGAGGAATCACAGCTGCCCTGATGGCTCTACTAAAGCACTCTGGCCCCGAAACATGTACTCTACTGCTGGCTGGCGCATCCCTGTCATGGCCTTCTCGGTGAGCCCTGTTCCTGTCGACCAGACCTTGGAAGAGGATGGATCTCGCGTCAAAGCCTGGCCCTCTAGGTCGACTGGAATCCTTCGCCCACCACTATGAGGGCGCCTATCATCCTACTGGCAAGGCACATATGACCCGCTCCTCGGGGGAGACGTGGGTACTCGACGTCGACCGTCACGATCGACTCGGTGATCATACTGCTCATGGTTCCCATACTGGTCACGCCGGTCCCCACATCCCTCATGCCTCGGGGGCGATCTCGGGCTGTGAGCCGACTGGACTGTGTCCGCAGCAACGGATCTACTGTAATTCTGTTCCGCGACTGAGAAACAACGGAATTCTGATCTCCTGCTGCCCGGAGTAATGCTCTGATCTGCAGCAAGCCTATGCTAGCCTCTGACTGGGAAGGCTGAATCGACTCCGCTATACGGGCCGCAGCTGCTAAATTCTGAATCGGAGTTCAATATACTTGTGGGGGCAGGAAGAGCTGACGTCGACTGGATTCGGGAACCCGTTGTCGCGCACGCTCGTCGAGTGTTCGCTGGAGGTTCTTCAGCCGAGTGCGCTCGGCCAAGTTTTCCAGGCGCGCGTCTTCCAAGGCGCGAGCCTCGTGGGTTTCTCCAACGATAGGAGTGTGTAGTGCATCCATGTTCCGGCGGTGAAGTTCTTCTCTCTGCAACGACATGAGAGGCTCGGGAAGATACTCCTCATGGGGACGCGACGGGTCGCCTCCTCCCGTGCCTCCGTCGGTGCGGGTAAAACTGGGGGCACTGGGCGGTCCGTCGATCATCAGAACCTCTGCCACCGGATCGCTGCTGTCGCACTCGGATGCAGTCTCTTCGGAGCCAGTCGAACAGGCCGTAGAGGGATTCGTCGGGCTCGATCGCCGCGACTTGAGGGATGGCCGACTGACGGGCCACCGCGTGTCTCACCCACCGCTGAAGTCTCGACCGATCGGAGCGCTTGCGCTGGCGGGAAACGGGAAGGGAGGACAACACAGGAGCCGACCGGTAGGGGGTCGACGGTTGCCGCAGGAGAATGCCGCGGACGCACGCGCTAAAGTGCGTTGCCCCGCGGACAGGGAGTGCGTCCACGTCGAGCGGAGCCTCCTAAAGCCAGGCGGAGTCGTCGACGATGAATGTGAGCGCGCCAAGACGGATCTCGCGGCCCTCCACCAAAACTCCGTCGGAAACCATGATGATTTGGGTTGGAAAAGATCGCAACTCCTCCAACAAAACGCTAAAACACCTGCCCCATGGTGGGCGCCAACTATCGTGGTTCTAAGTCTGACAGTAGTGTAGGGGGGTAAGTATGGAGAGGCGAGGTCTTAGCTATGGAGAAGTTGTAAGGATGCAAGGTTTACGAGTTCAGGCCCTTCTCGGAAGAAGTAAAAACCCTACGTCTCGGAGCCCGGAGGCGGTCGACTGGATTATGTGAGTATGAGTTACAGAGGTGCGAACCCTTGTCTCAGAGGAGGGGGGTGGCTTATATAGAGTGCGCCAGGACCCCGGCCAGCCCATGTTACGAAGGGTTCAATGTACATTAAGGCAGGGCGTTTCTGGTAACGCTAGTAATAAAGTGCTATGATGACCATAAAAGCTACTTAATGACCGACCGTTAGCGTGCGGGGCGCCTTTAGGTCTCCTGACCGTCGAGTGGTTGGGTCTTGGTCGAGTGATTGCTTCTTGGTCGAGTGTCTTCGAGTCTGTCGAGTGGGACACATTCAAGTCGATTGAAAGGCGATTTCTTCTAGAGATGTCCTTGGGTAGGGCAGTTAGGGCAGGTCCATGACCCTATCCTAGGTTCATAGCTTCATCAGTAGTTGTCCGACATGGCAACCGAAGTTCAGCGACATGGCAACTACAGTTAAACGAACGTGTACGAGGGTCTAGACCATGGCAACTGCGGGACGCGTGGTGACTGTCATGCAGGGCGTGCGGGACCACGAGGTACGAGGCCTGACGTACGGGGCGTGTGGACGTTATCTATTTCGCCCACACGCATGCGTGTGAGAGGGATCGGGAGGGGAAAAAGAGGTGTGTGGGCATTACTTGTTTTGCCCACATGTAGGTGTGTGTGCTGTTCCTCTTATACACCATAAAAAAATATGTGGGCAGACCCCCTAACGCCCACACGTGTGACAGTTATCGACGGCCTTCTTTAAAAACTTGGTCAAAGTTAGGTAAGTTTGACTTTCCAGAAAATATATATGCACTACACTAAGGAATGGAGGGAGTATGCAATTTGGCAGAGATCTGACAAACACCAATCTTGTGCATAGAAATTGAACTAAAATACATATGTTAATTCAGTTGTATTGTACTACTGAAGTGCCTGACACTGATATCAATGAATCTGGAAATAGAAGGACTTGTATTTCAAATGTTATGATAAAAAAAAGGAAGGCCTGAAACTTCTTTTTTTGCCGAAAGGCTTGAAACTTCTTTAACCATGATTCCATGAATATAACCAGAAACAACTGGTATTTCATACAGTATGTTTCTGCATTTACATATTTTCTAAAAAAGAGAAATACAACAAAAAAGTCGAGGTTTTTATGTTTTGAGGAAACAAACTGAAAGAGAAAAACAAACTATACTGATGCCACAGCGGAACCCTATCTCCTCCGGCGACGGCCTGGCGGCTGCGCGTTTAGGGCGGCAGGCGAGAGAAAGAAGCATTGTGTTTTTTTTAGATGGACGCGTGTGGATGGACGAGGAGAGGTGTTGACTGAGATCAGTTGCGAGCTTACTTTGACATGATATAGGAGGAGGACGTACCTGGATCTGTTGGCCTTCCGCCGGAGAGACTCGATGCGTCAAGGAGAGAGAGAGGAGGAGGGGATCAGGGGAACACTGGATGAAGGTAGCGGCGCAGTGGCGAAGAAATATGTAGGGAATTTGATGATCTGCGTTAGGAAATCGACCTTAGACATCTCGAACTCGGACCCCCTAAAACAGGCGTTACCAAATTTGAACAAACAAGACGAATTTCATATAAACAGGACGTACAAAATTTACTTAACTTCGTATACAATTTATATAAAAAGGACAATATTTTGTTCGTCAACTAAACCTAAAAAAAACTAAACTAACTTGTAGCGGATGGTGACCTCGTACGCGTGGCCGGCCTAGCCAGCGGCACCGCCTTTGCTTTCTGTGTTGTCGTCAGAGTGGCCCTTCTAACGGCGGAAGGGCGTGAGGTCACGACAACCCTGCCTGGCCGCCGCCTGACACTCATGGCGGAGCCGTTCTGCTTCCTCCTGCGTCATGCGGAGGGTCGTGCGGCAAACGCTGACCCTAGCTGGGAACCTTACCCTTGCCCCTGCCAGCAACGGCGGTCTCACTGAGATATCACCCCTTGCTGATCCTAGCGAGTTCCTCATCCAGGTGTCGTTGTCACCACACAGCCGTCTCCATGATGGTAAGAGAGCGGTCACAGGCCCAGGCCTCTGTGAGGTCGGGGTCAACACGGACCAAGGCTGGCACCTCGTCGGACTCGGTGATGGCCAAGCGGGGCGCCGTGTGCACCGCTGCCTCCATGTGGCCCCCCTAGATGCCCTCTCCTCTGCCGACGGAGTGCTGCGCGATGACGAAGAGCCTCGGTCGCTGACGCAGTGGAGGGGACGCCCGCACGCCATCGCGATCAACGACGACACCACCTCTCCTTCACGGGCATGCCATGCCAGTCACGGCGCGACGGCGATGTTGGCTCGTCCTTTACATGGCGCCCGATTTGAACACCACGGTTGTGTTAGGGGGGCCGCCGACTCCGCCTTCACGCGACAGAGAGGTGGCGAGGGTGAATCCTGCTTCAGGAGGCGAAGAGCCAGCAAGGGCGGCTCCAACTTCATGTGGTAGTGCAGCGACGAGGGAGGCTCCTCCTTCACGCGGGCTCGCAGAGGCGAGCGCGGCGTCGGTCCACGGTCTCGAAGCGACCGCACCATCAAGGGCTCTGTTAAAGTATTATTTCATGCATATTTGGTAGGATCTAATTGATGGCTCCAGAATTTATGATTATTTGCAAGCGATTCTTACTTGGTTTTCACTGGATTCATACCACTTCCAGGTTATTTCTAATGTAATCCCTCAAAAGAGAAGAAAATATGTTTTCCATTGTTTGGCAGGAAATATTGCTTATGGAAGGAAACAAAGTGGGATTGCTACAAATCAAGCCAAATGAAACAACTTCCATGTGGAGAGCCAAGCCAACAGGCGCAACAGAGCAAAAGACGACCTTCCATGCTAGCACACCTACTCTCGTGGGCGGTCGTGTGAAATGCCAGCAGCTCAACTACGTGTATACAAGACACTTTCGTAAGGAACATATATCATCGGAGAACCCTAGCCACCGCCACAACAATCAGAACATAGATATGAGAGATCCAGAGAACCGTCAGAGTTCTACTTAGTTTTGGTCCTTTTATCTCCATCATCACTTTCATCCTTCACTATTGCAAGAGGAATTCTAAGTTGTGAGAACAAGTTGTAAACTCTATTCATATTCATCTAGGTCAAGACTATTTGAATCATTCATTTCATTGTGGATCTTTCATGTCGTATTGATATGATTTTCATTAGTTTATTCTCCAAGCTGACTTCTTATTCCCTTATGATCCGTGAGGAGTTTCCCCTAGGTGTGGGAGATGTAGGTGATTGGTAAGATTCATTTGTGCCTGATCTATATGTCGTCATTTGTGTTTGTAGTCTTATGATCTGTCTAGTAAGTTGTTATACGGTGCTGAACTCTATGCGTGTTGTTCAATTTAAAGGCGCATGCAACATGATCTCAAGAACTAAACAGGTAACACAATTTTTTAGGAAATCTATGACCTCTGACGTGACAGGTGAAGACATCTATGAGGACCGAAGACAATAGCCTTGAACAACAAGCAAAACTAGCAAGGTTGACACCATTGTTAGGACTGTTAGGGACACAAATAAAGAACTTTATTTCTGTTGCAGGGCATTCAACCGTTGTAGGACACCGGTACCTCCACGGATTGATATCTTGGTTTCTCACTCGGAGAAAACTTGCTAGATACTGCAAACTCCTACACTGAGGAGCCCAATATGTCTTACATTCTATAACAAGTAGCGCGACAGTGCACGATGCTGGCGATGACTGTGGCCAGGCTTGTTTGTGGCGGATATGTTTTGTAATGGTGAAGCTGTAACATGTACAAGTGGGATACAAGGACATGGAGTTTGTTCGATTTTTGTTTATATGGAAAAAGAGCACTAGGAGGAAAAGATGTCATTGGATAGAAATGAGCGAACAAGGAGTATGTAGCGGAAGCTAGCAGCAAGCCTGGTCCCTATTCTTATAGCCAACCTTAGATAAACTCTACTAGAGTAGTCATATTGGGAAAATCACCATAATAATTGCCAATATGGCAATTATGGCAAAAAATACACTCTAGCAGAGTAGTCATGTTGTGAGTAATCGCCATAATTGATGGAGCGCCCTCCATATATGGCCTCCCAACCTCCATATAAGAAGTCTTGGGGCTGCCTTTTGCAGGGCACTCCATAGGAAAGTTGTGTGTGACAAGAAAGAAAGTTCACGTGCCCCCACTCACATGGGATATTTTAGTTCAGGAAAAGGATCTCCCATTGACACATGGGTCTCACACTTATGTAGGCCACATCATGGCGAATATGTGTTTGCTCACAACCTTCGTAATCCATATGGAGTGCGCTCCATACGAAATATGGAGGCTGCCAATATCGTGACTCTACTAGGGTGGCTCTTATAGGTGACCTTATTATATGAGCTCTTACAAATGGTAGCTTTATATGATATGGTAACATCATATAACCAACAACTTGTTAGATTAGCCATGCTCTAAACGAGCATGATTTAATTATCGTGGGAGTCATATCAACACTACTTTGTTATATTTTATGGACCTAGACCCACTAAATCATATACCTCGACCCAATTAAAATTTTGAAAATCTCGAAAGACCCATTTGTTTTGCATGGAAAGTTTAGAAGTTTAGTACCATACTGCTAGTGGAGTAAAAGAATCACCAATATATAAAAGATGAGTTGTTCTACTACTTCTTGTAGCATGAGAAAACAGAGTAATAGTGTGCACCCACTCACTCACTTAAATGCCACATCATTTTTAGCATGAGAGACGAGACTAATAATGTGCAACCTCACTCACTCACTTAGCGGCATGCCAGTTTAGCATGAGATAAGACATCTTAACGAGGTCAACAATGGAAGCAGAACTCACGACATTAGACATGCTACAGTAGAAGCAGATTGGCTTCACGACTCCTTAATGGGTTTGGTGGTTTAATAACCCATGCCGGCTATCCTAATCAACTATGATAATAAAACTATAATTTTCAAAGTGAAGAGTTCAAAAGATAACATGAAGAGTTCAAGACATGTGAAAAGGAGATTAAAATCCGTCAGAAATTAAAAATTCAAAGTAATAACATTGGATTATTTTCTAACTACTAAAAATATGTCAAATCCTTTTACAAATGGTCTATCAAGGAATCTGATAGACTATGCATAAAATGAGATGGGTTTGAGACCAAGAACAGTTGTCGTAGGGGAAATCCAACCTATGTGTAAGTGCATCTAGTGCCACCCCTAGTTGGTTTTGGAGTATTGACGACAAACCTAGTTGAGGGACTAATGTGTTTGTGAGAATTGCAGGATAACACAGGTAGAAGTCCCTCATTGATTCGGTTTTCCTACCAGAGATGACCCCTAAAAATGTATTAAGACATTGATGTCGAAGGTGGTATGTGAAGACATTCACATTGAAGACTATGATAAGAGAATACATCGCATGAAGACTATGGAGCGCGAAGATTTAGATCTTTCGTTGTTCTTTTTCTTCTTTGTTGAGTCATAGGAACCACCGTACTGTTAAGTGGGGTCCAAGAGAACCAGTCAGAATGACTGAAGTGATGCTTAACCAAAACCTATGTCTTCGAGTGAAGACTATGAGAGCGAATCTTGTCCAGAGTCGGACAAGTCAGCTTTGCTTGTAGCCCAAGTAAAGTTGCCGTGTGTGTTTGAAATCTGACCGTTGGAACACGTGTCAGTTCCTTAGTGACCCACCCCTACAACCATAAACGGTTGGCTGCTCAGAGTTAAAGTACGGCTTTTGTTGTTTGAGAGCAACCCACCTCGAAGCCTTTGAGAGAGAATTCCTTGCGAGGATAAAGCCCTAAACACCCAGAGCCAAAGAGTGTTAGGCATCACTTAAGTCTTCCTGTCCGTGTGATCTGAAGACTTATTAGACTTGAGGACTGTGAATCCTCCAGCCGGTTAGGCGTCGCGTTCTGAGCATCCAAGAGCCATTGTGGATCGCCGGTGAACGAAGTCTGTGAAGGTTTGGGAGTCTACCTTGAAGACTTACCAGAGTGATTGAGCGAGGTCTGTGTGACCTTAGCTCAAGGGGAATACGGTGAGGACTGGGTGTCCTGAGCTGCGTGTTCAGGACTGGGTGTCCGGGACTGTGTGTCCTCAGGTTTAAATACCTAGCCGCCCCAACTAGACGTACAGTTGTCACAGCAACTGGAACTGGTCCAACAAATCATTGTCTTCAACGAGTCACTGGTTTCATCCCTTCCTTCCCTTTACTTACTGTTGGTCCTTGTGAAGTCATTGTATGATTGCATTATCTTCCGTCTTCACTGAGTGACTGCGTGTTCTGATTGGCTTCATAATATCTTCCTACCTGATCCTTACTACCTTGCTACAGTTAGTCATTGTGCTTTCACTTCACTGAATATTTGACTATGGTTTGCCTAGTGTAGTCTACCTTCCGCTGCATGGTAATAGGCTTGCTTATATTGTTTGTCTTCGAAACTCCCATGTTTTGAAGACTCTCATAAAAATCGCCTATTCACCCCCCTCTAGTCGATATAACGCACTTTCAATTGATATCAGAGCTAGGTACTCCCTTGTTCTGTGTGATTCGGTTTAACCACCTGGAGTTTTAGCTATGTCGACTGCAGGGATAATTAAAGTCTCAGCTGCGTGCCCCGTGTTCGATGGAACTGAATATCCTTACTGGAAGAATAAGATGCGCATGCATCTTGAAGCCATTGACGTCGATCTATGGTATGTTGTCAAGAACGGCGTTCCAAATGCTGGAGAAGGTGTCACTGCTGCTGATGTCAAGAAGTTTGTTCAACTGGACTCTATTGCCAAGAATATCATCTGTGGCCATCTAACCAAAGGACAATATGGCCGCGTGAGTGCTTTGGAAACATCTAAGCTAGTCTGGGACTGGCTCTCCAAGGTTAACGAAGGCGTCTCAACCCAGAGAGATCATAGAACCAGTGTCCTTCACAATCTCTTCAACCGCTTCAAGAGAAACGACAATGAGAATGTCCAGCTCACGTTTGATCGACTCACTGACATCACAAATGAGCTTCAAGCCCTCGGTGCTACTGAGATCACCAAGCATGAAGTCATCAAGACGCTCTTGAGATCACTTGACAGTTCGTTTGACACCCTAGCCCTGATGATTCAAGAACGTCCTAATTTCAAGACACTCGAGCCGCCTGACATACTTGAAAGGCTCAACACACACAAGTTTCAGCTTTCTGAGAAAAGAGATATCTACGGTCCCAACTATGGGCGAACTCGTGCCCTGAAGGCCAAAGCTGTCTCCTCATCTGAAGAAGAATCTGACAGCAGTTCTGATGATCCTGAAGAAATTGGAAAGGAGCTTGCTATGCTTGTGAAGAAATTCCAAAAATTCACCAAGAAGAAAGGCTTCAGAAAGTCTTCACGATCAAGCTCAAGAAATGACGAAGCTTCTTCTCGTGACTACAAGAAGAAAACATGTCACAAGTGCAAGAAACCTGGCCACTACATCTCTGAGTGTCCGCAGTGGGACAATGAGAACAACAAGAAGAAGAAGAGCAAGGAATATGACTCTGACGACAAGAAGAAGAAGAAATACTCAAGGTCTTCTTCCAAGTCTTCCTCAAAATCTTCATCACACAAGAAGAGCTCATCTGGCAAGGCACATGCGTTTGTTGGCAAGGAAATGGATTCAGAGGAGGAGTCCGCTTCTGAGGAGGCGGAGGTGGAGTCTGAGGAGGAGTCCGATTCTGGGGTTGCGAGTCTGGCTACAGCATACGTTGCCAAGTCCATCTTCAACACTGAAGACAATGACTCTGTCACCAACACCGACGCAAATGACAAGGACTACTCTGCTCCTACCTACTGCTTCATGGCACGCGGTGCCAAGGTAAACACACGCACTACTCACTATCAAATATCTAGTGACGATGACTCTGATTGTGGTTCCAAACCTAGCTACAAAACACTTGCTAAAATTGCAACTGAACAACAGAGAGCTATGGAACATATTCAAAAACTGTTAGACAAAAGCTATGATCTGTTAGGCGCTGAAATGACTCGATCTCAGTCCTTAATTGAAGACATAAAATATCTTCACGTTAAGTATGAGGAACTTGAAAGTCTTCATGAAACGCTCTCAAAAACTCATGAAAAGTTGTCCCATGATTATCTTCTAAGGAAGCAAGATCTTGAGAAATTGAGAGCGGCTCATGAAGATCTTCAAAAAGAAAATGAGTCACTTCGCGCCGAACAGATAAGTTCAGCTCAGGAAGGATTTGAACCACCATGTCTTAAATGCATTGAGCGTGATAATGCTACTTCTGTTGCTGAATGTTCTACTGCTGCTACTGTTGCAATATCTTCAACTGTTGATGTGGGAACTAACCCCTCTGCTGAGGATACCACTACTATTGCTGATGAGAATGCTAGGTTGAAGACATTGCTTGAATCAGGGATGTACAAAAGTATCAAAGGGCATCAGACACTATGTGATGTCCTCAAAAGGCAGATCCTAAACCGAAACCCTAGGAAAGAGGGTGTTGGGTTCGTAAGGAAAATGAATGATGATGGCTCTCACTGGAAACCTGAGCAGTACCCCAAAGCCACATGGGTTGCTGCGAAGGAACCTTCAGCAGATTCATCCACTCTATCTGGCTTCACTTGCGCTAACCCCATTGTTATTGATGAATCCTTTGATGCAAACTATAAACTATTTAAAAATCAGAATGGTGAAGTGTTTGCCAGGTATATTGGTACTAACTGCAGGAATGGACCGACTATGAAGAAGATCTGGGTGCCCAAAAGGTGTTTGGAGAATCTTCCTGTGAATGTCATCATGACACCACAGGTGAAGAAGACAATTCCCATACCACAAGCTTCATATGGTCCAAAGGCTTCACACAGACAAAGGACTCACCATAGTCGCACTAACGCAAATGTTTTGCAGGGGAGCCATACTCAGGCCTATGAATATGAGCGTGGTTCATCAAACCGCCATGTTCATAAGACCAAGAACTATTCTGCTTATTTTTATGAGTACTATTGTCCACCTGCAAGACCTTTTGCTAGGGCTTCAAAGCCAAAGTTCTCAGATGCTGCACTTAGACTCATTGCTTCGAAGCCACCCCTGAAGATGTGGGTGGCTAAGAAAACTTAACTCTCTTTTGCAGGGAAAGGTCTCCAGACGAAAACCAAAATCGTCTGACGCTGTTGCTGGGGACCTTAAACATCTTATAGGGCGCAAGATCAAATGCCCAAATGGTCTTATTATGTACTTTGTTCCTGAGTCACTTGCTACCTGCCCTATCAGTCCCAATCTTGATCTAAGCTTTAAGAATCGACTGGTTCGTCAAATGTTTTTGCTTCACAACTCTCTTCGTGAAGTCTATCCCCCTAACTGCACTGTAGGGTATGACACCAGCAGCTTCAGAATGGATTATTGATAGTGGGTGTACCAATCACATGACTGGCAAGCGAAGTCTTCTCATGGACTCAACTTTACGTCCATCTGACAAAAGTCACATCACATTTTCCGACACTGGTAAAAGCAAGGTATTGGGTCTAGGTAGAGTTGCAATCTCAAAGGATCAACACATGGATAAAGTCATGCTTGTTGAATCCCTTGGCTTCAACTTAATGTCTGTCTCAATGCTTTGCGATTTAAACATGATTGTGATGTTTGGAAAATATCGTTGCCTTGTTCTAATGGAATCTGACAAGTCTCTAGTGTTTGAAGGGTATCGGAAAGATAATTTGTACGTGGTAGATTTCCCAGCAGGACCACAGCTTGCCGTATGTCTTCTAGCGAAAGCATCAGAATGCTGGCTCTGGCATCGGAGGCTAGGGCATGCTGGCATGAGGAACCTGCACACCCTTGCAAAGAAGAAGCATGTCATAGGCATCGAGGGCGTCAAGTTCAAGAAAGATCACTTATGCGGTGCCTGTGAAGCAGGAAAGATGACAAGGGCCAAGCATCCCTCGAAGACAATCATGACAACGACTCAACCCTTCGAACTGCTCCACATGGATCTTTTTGGTCCCACTCATTACTCAACTCTTACAACTGCTGCTTGTCTCTATGGCTTTGTCATTGTTGATGATTATTCTAGATATACTTGGGTGCATATAATCCTCTACAAGATTGAAGTGCAGGATGTCTTCAGACGCTTCGCCAATCGAGCAATGAACAACTATGGCGCCAAGATAAAGCACATCAGAAGTGACAATGGCACTAAATTCAAGAACACTGGCCTTGATACATATCTTGATACTTTGGGCATCACACATGAATTCTCAGCCCCGTACACGCCACATCAGAATGGCGTCGTCGAACGCAAGAACAGAACACTCATTGAGATGGCCCGAACAATGCTTGATGAATACAAGACTCCAAGAAAATTCTGGCCTGAAGCCATTGATACTGCATGCCATACAATCAACCGTGTTTATCTTCACAAGCTTCTGAACAAGACATCTTATGAGCTCCTTACAGGCAACAAGCCAAATGTCAGTTATTTCAGAGTATTTGGCGCCAGGTGCTGGATCAAGGATCCACATCACACTTCAAAATTTGCACCAAAAGCACATGAGGGTTTTATGCTTGGATATGGAAAGGATTCGCACTCCTACAGAGTCTTCAATATCTTTCATTATAAAGTGGTTGAAACAGTGGATGTGCGGTTCGATAAGACTAACGGCTCACAAAGAGAGCACCTGCCAAATGTGCTAGATGAAGTTCCATCCAGTGAATCAATCAAACTTATGGGAACTGGAGAAATTATACCCTCTGAAGCTCAACCTGAAGAGGAACTTATCATCTCCGCACCTGATCAACCTGAAGACAATCCTTCTAACAATGACAATGATCAACAAGAGCAAAATCTTCGTCCTGCACATCCTCGTGTGGCCAATGAAGTGCAGATTGAGAGAATAATTGATAGCATCAATGCACCTGGTCCGCTCACTCGTTCAAGGGCAACACAGCTAGCAAATTTCTGTGGGCATTTCGCATTCGTCTCTATAATAGAACCCAAGAAATTCGAAGAAGCCTTCTTGGAACCTGAATGGATTCAAGCTATGCAAGAAGAGCTTCAACAGTTTGAGCTGAATAATGTATGGGAACTGGTTAAGCGTCCTGATCCTCCGAAGCACAATGTTATAGGCACCAAATGGATCTACCGCAACAAGCAAGATGAGCATGGTCAAGTTGTCAGAAACAAAGCCCGTCTTGTTCCTCAAGGATATACTCAAATTGAAGGCATTGACTTCAACGAAACATATACTCCTGTGGCTCGACTTGAAGCCATACGCATACTGCTGGCCTATGCAAACCATCATAACATACTTCTATATCAAATAGATGTGAAGAGCGCCTTTCTCAATGGCAAGATTGAAGAAGAAGTATATGTTGCACAACCGACTGACTTTGAAGATCCAAAACATCCTGACATGGTATACAAGCTCAACAAGGCACTGTATGGACTCAAATAAGCCCCTCGGGCTTGGTATGACACACTCAAATACTTCCTGAAGAGCAAAGGCTTCAAACCTGGTTCCCTCGACCCCACTCTCTTCACGAAGACATATGTCGGTGAACTGTTTGTGTGCCAAATATATGTGGATGACATTATCTTCGGCTGCACCAATCAGAAATACAGTGAAGAGTTTGGATATATGATGCAAGAGCAATATCAGATGTCCATGATGGGAGAGCTAAAGTTCTTCCTTGGTCTTCAAATACGACAGCAACGCAACGTCATCTTTATATCTCAAGAGAAGTATCTCAAAGATTGCCTGAAGAAGTTCGGTATGCAAGACTGCAAAGGCTACACGACGCCAATGCGAGCAAAACATCATCTGGGTCCTGACGACAATGGTAAAGAGTTCGATCATAAGGTATACCGCTCCATGATTGGATCTTTACTTTATCTATGTGCATCTAGGCCAGATATCATGCTTAGTGTTTGCATGTGTGCTCGATTCCAAGTGGCACCAAAGGAATCACATCACTTAGCTGTGAAGCGAATTCTTCGATATTTGGCTCACACCCCAACTCTAGGATTATGGTATCCAAAAGGCTCAGAGTTTGATCTGGTTGGATTCTCGGATGCTGATTATGCTGGTGACAAGGTGGATCGCAAGTCTACATCAGGCACATGCCATTTTCTGGGACAATCACTTGTATGTTGGTCTTCAAAGAAGCAGAACTGTGTATCTCTCTCCACTGCTGAATCTGAATACATTGCTGCTGGATCTTGCTGCGCTCAGCTTCTGTGGATGAAGCAAACACTCAAAGACTATGGCATTCATCTGAAGCAAGTGCCACTCTACTGCGACAATGAAAGCGCCATCAAGATTGCCAACAACCCAGTTCAGCACTCGAAGACAAAGCACATTGAAATTCGTCATCACTTTCTTAGAGATCATGTTGTGAAGAAAGATATTGATATCATACACGTCAACACTGAAGAGCATTTGGCAGATATCTTCACCAAGCCCTTGGATGAGAAGAGATTTTGCAAGTTACAGTGTGAGCTAAATATCTTGGAATCCTCAAATGTCCTGTGATCAGGCACACATCCTAACACTTATGCATATTGATGACTTAAATGTGCAACACACGAAGTAAAGTATATCTTCAATCAATGAAGACATACATTCTAAGTGTGAATACATTAATGTGGAATTTGACTTCGGAGCGCCACGATAATTGTGCGCCGTGTCTGGGTCTAGTACTTCCTATACGGTGGGTAACGCCACCACCAAATTCTTCTGTTTGAAGTGTTTTACCCATGGCGTTACATTTGCTATGTCTTCACATTTGGTTTGGCTTCAAAATCAACATGTCTTCATGATTATCTTCACTATGTTGATTATATATATACATACTAGTGTTCTGTCCTCTACATCATTCACTTATAGCTATGTCTTCTTGTTGAATCTTTTGAACTAAGTGAATGTGATCGGACCATAACCTCTCTATGCTCTCTATCTCAAACTCTATCTCTCCAAATCATATGCATTCTATTGAAACTGTCAAATGTCTTCTCTGCGTCCTTGTCAGCAGAAGATACAGAGACAAACATTAAGTCCATTTTCAATGCTCATTCCTTCACCTAAAACCCGGAGAAGTGGGAACAACCACCCGACAATCCAGGCGTGCGTGGGACATGGAACAACCTACGATATGCTGCATGATGACCACGTGTTCCTCAGATGTGAATCGCCAGGGGCACCTGTGTAATAACGCTGTGCCACCCCTGTCCCTATAAATACACGCCTCACCACAGTCATTATCTCTTCTTCCACTCTCGCACGAACCCTAGCGCCACCGCTAGCCCTCGACGACGCCAGCGATGAAGCGCTTCGCTGCCGCAACCTCTCCGACGCCGTCTTCACGCCAACTGCGGACATCGTCCTCTCCGCCGTCGCCGTAGGTGTCTTCCGTCGCCAAGTTAGGGCACGGACGATCGAACTGCTCGGCCTCCTCTTCCACTCCGTCTAGCAGTTCCTTGTGTGGTAAATAAAACTTCCTTTTTACGGCCCCTTTGTTTCTTCAGATTCGTCACTTTCTACCACAAGCAGTTTCCGTTCACACATGTTGGATCCACTTCATACTGCATCTCATATTATGCCTAGTATGTTCACTTATGCTTCACAAAGTAGTTAGATTCCTCACTTGTACTGATCTCTGGATTCGTACAAATCTAGAACCAACTCCTTATCTATGAGTGAATGTCTTCGCACGATGAGGTCAATGTCTTCTAAACTGATTTATCTTCAAAATCTTCTGAGAATGCATATGACCTCTTCCCCTTCCCTCGCACCTTAATGCTGTCACAAGTACATGTCCGTGGGAGAATCCCTTGGTTCTCATAGTCCGCATTCATTTGCAGAATTCTTACAACATCATATAAATTCTCCCGAAGCCAGTTCCTGTTTGTCCAGCAAGCGAAAGCCTCTGAAGCCTTTGAACGTGTTGAAGCCATTCGGTTTAAAGTTCATGGCAACAGAGAAAGCAGCAAGGAAGGGTGGCAGAAAGCGTCGAGGAGAAACATAAAGAGATCTGCCCAATGATCTCTCAGAACTGTACAAGACAGATCCTGAAGAGGATTACAATCAGCGCAAAACCTGAATCCAATGGATTTGAAGATATTGGGCAGAACAATGGTACAAATACAGATTCGTGACCAAGGAATATGCTGAGAAGAGTGCTATCAAAAGTCCTTGGGGTGATATTCTCTTTCGAGGCCTTCCACCCAAGAACAGAGCTGAAGCTATTGCTCAGGGTTTCTATCCATGTATGGTCCGTGGACCTCAGCCTGAAGATGCCGACCCATCATCACTGCTATGGTGTCGTGACGACAATATCTTCAAGTGCAACTTCCAGCACGCAAAGGCATCAGCCAAGGAGAACAAGAAGTCATTGGGACTGGACTTCAACCCTGGTCCCTCTGCTCCCCGTGACGATGGCACCCGAGAAGCTGAACCCAATCTTGTTGGGCCCTTCTACAATCTGGAAGGTCTCATCACTCACATCGTGGTTCAAGGGACAGCTATGGACGAGCCTGCAGATGACGCTGAATCTGATGAAGCGCCTGCAGCACCGAAGCCAAATAAACTGAAGCAGCCTAAAGCTTCAAAGCCTGCCTCGGCCCCAAAAATCTCACGGGCGAAGCCACTGGCTACTGCACCTCCTGAAGACAGTGTGCAGTCTGAAGATCTGTCACGCATCTCCAAGCCCCAGACAGTCAAGACGCCTCTGCCACACAGAAGCCAAGAACTAACTGCTGCTGCCATTCTGCGCAATGATGTCATTGATCTGTCCAATGATGAAGATCTGGCAGATGACGCTCTTGAGAAACTAATCAAGAGCAAAGAAGAAGAAGAAATCTTCAACAATTTGCCTCTCTTTGATGTGGCAATCATCCATGACTTCATCGATGAGTGGTTTGAAACGCCCAACCTCAGCTTTGAAGACCTGCAACTTCCCATTGGTCTCAGTGTCGCCTTCCATGGCGCCATTGCTTCAGAGCTAGCTCTAGCTCAGCGCATCATCGAACTGAAGCAGAAGATTGACTTTGAGAAAGCTCAGTTCAAGAAGCAAATGGCCAAGCTCAGCGTGCAAGAGGTCAAGAGCTTCAAGATCATGCTGCACGAGCTCAAGGAAGCCTTTCTCAAGAAACGTGCAAAAGCTCAAGGTTCTCGTGACCGCATGAAGAGCCTGGCTGACAAGTGCGTGCAAGTCTACAATGAGGCTGAGAAGCGCAAGGCCCTTGGGCGTCCTTGCATTGACCTCAGGATGGCTGCAAAGTAGAAGAAGAAGAAGCCTGCTATGGCCGAACCCGATGCACCAAGGCAGGAAGTTGATCCCATTGTCTTCCCAACCAGCATGACTGGCTCGAAGCCAAAAGCCAGGTCCACCGCTTCTGAACTGAAAAAGACGAGGACTGCTGAGGCTGAAGCCAGAAAGAGGAAACATTCTGAAGCCTCTGCTGCTGCTCCCTCCAAAAAGAAGCGGAAGACCAAGAAGGAACATGCTGCTCCCACAGAGCCCTTAATTATTGAACCCATCTCCATGGTTCGCCCTGACGCTGAACATCAAGAGCGCCCACTGACTGTCCATGAGCCTGCTTCCACAGAGGCTCATGAAGCTGAAGACTTTTCAGCAGCTGATCCCACCGCTGCTGAAGACATTGGTCACCATGACCATGTTGAAGATGATGCAGTTCTTCCTCAGATCGAGCACCAACAGGTATCATCGCCTGTGCTAACGCATAGCGAACTCATCAGCATTGGTCGTCCTCTGACGCCAATTGCTCAGGATGCATCATGGGCTGATCACCCACAAGCACAAGAGGAAAATGACTTTGAGGCCCAGCCAACTCCGACTCCACAGGCGTCGCCAGCGTTACGCAGGCTTCGCAAAGGACCAAGGCCTCAAGTCTCCAAGTCTGAAGCTAAAACTGCTGAAGACATTCCGGCTGCATCAGCCGGTGACACCCAAGGAGAAGCAAGAGTTGCTACAGCCCCGTCTCACCAAGAAGCTGTTCTCGAGGAGAACGTGATTGTGACCGACCCTCCAGCTCATCAAGTGGAGGATGAAAATCTTGAGGCTGCCCCCGAAGCCACTGACGTTGTCATGACTGAAGCAAATGTGGAGCCTCCACCAACCCAAGAAGAAGAAGTTAGCGAAGCCAATGATGCCACTGCTTCTGTTCCTGCGCCTGCTGCCGGTCCTTAATTTGACTATCATATTGAGCACAGGCCTCAGGTACAGAAGCCAATGCCAAGACTGCCCAGGTTTCCAGGTCCTGCAATGGCACCTGGATCCTTCAATATCAACGGCTTCAAAGCTGACAACACTTTCTTCAACAGCTCCAAGAACCCCTACTCAAGGGAAAGAATATCTTCTGATCGGTTCTGGAGCTACCCGCAGCGAAGCTATTACTCCTGCATTTTGTACAATCAAGGTCGCATCTTCCCACATATGCGTTTTGACACCGAAGCAATAGCTGGTCTGCCCTGTCTGGAAGAAGCTCTAGACTGCTTCAAAGAGGTTGGATTGTTGCCCTTCATCACCGACCAAGAGCACTGGAACGAAGAGTTGCTGCTC
Organism: Triticum dicoccoides; assembly: GCF_002162155.2. NCBI lineage: Eukaryota > Viridiplantae > Streptophyta > Magnoliopsida > Poales > Poaceae > Triticum > Triticum dicoccoides. Next base: position 424,179,822 of record NC_041388.1, on the reverse strand, counting down.
CAGTTCTATGCCACACTTCACATCCGTGGTTACAACAGAGATCCGAAGACTTGGGTCCTTGAGTGGATGACAGGAAATGTTCATCATGAAGCCAAAGCCTTTGATATCATTGAGCTCACTGGTCTGCCCACTCCTGGAGAACTCTATGAACCTGGATGTCAACATCATAGTGAAGCTATGGGGAGCATCTTTCAAAAGCCTGAACCAAACATGAGTCAGATGCTCAGTATGATGAAGCCTTTGCCACAAGACGCTGAATATCCTAAGGAGTTCCTTGTTGAAGACCTGGAGTATCTGCCAAGGACCATCTATCATATTTTAAGGCGAACTCTCTGGCCCATCAAAGGACATTCCCCATATGCAAAGCTGGAAGGTGCAATGAAGACTTTGGTCTTCTATATTATTCATGGCAAATGCTTCAATGCATAAGACTTCTTCATTCGTCAACTTGCTGCATCAGGCTCTGATCTGTTTGGCTTGAAGTTCTATGCTCCATGGATAATGCGGCTGATCAAACTCCACTCAGCTATCTCATATCAGCCCTCTGCTTGCAATCATCGGATCTTTATGCCTGATGTGGATATGTCCGTTGAAGCCATTTATCCTGAGCCTGCCAAGGAACCTATTAGTCTTCAGAATGCGAAGCATCAAAGTTTCTCACAGAACATTGAAGGAGTTGAAGCCTTCACTCGTGTTTATCCTCTGGCTGGAACTACACGTGCACCTCATCGTGCCCTTATTGAAGACACTGAAAGCACTATTGCCCAGCGGCCCAAGAAGCGATCTCGTGTTCTCAATGACCGAGAGCTTCTGGTTGCTCTTCATCAGAAACAGGATAGGCATCATGACTGGCTGAAGCGCCAAATGCACAGCCTCTTGGTGGATGTCAATCGCATTCGCAACCTTGCCACATAGAATGCTTTTGTTGCCCATGAAACTTGTCGGCGTACATGGAAAGGGCTGACGCTTATGTGCTCTGAAGATGATCTTCAAGAGGATGGCTTCTCTGAACGCTTCAAGTTTGACTCCACAACTCCCCGAAGGGCAGTGCTGCGACGAACACCATCCCTTGAAGACTCTGAGTTCTCTTCCTCTGCGGCAACTATGAATGCCAGAGTGATTGAGGACGAAGACGATGCCACTTCACCGCCCCCTCCTTCAGCATGCTTCGACACTGCTCCAAGTTCTTCTACACCGCCAAACACCACCGACGACCCTGCTGCTTCACCTACTCTTCGTGGGAACGAGTAGATGCTCTATGTCTTCAAACCTTTTTGGTCCTCACTAACAAAAAGGGGAGAAGCATATGCGTTTGATAGTCTTCAAGCGGGTCAATATGGGCGGTTAATTTATGTTTTGCCTAGTGTTTACAACTCTCATTTTGATACATTTGGTTCTTTGAGTTGTAACACTTAAACTCAATGGTCGTCTGCCACTTATTTGCTATTTTGCGATGCGATGATAAATTCCGCATGTGCGACGATAAATTCCGCACTTAGATCATTTGCAGACGTCCATTTTCCATTATGCATGTCATTATCTTCACATACCTTTACATGCATGATGGATTGTCATCATAAGCTGAAGAGGATCTCCACAAGTACAACCTGCCATGTGCATTTGCATTCCAAAAGCAAATTACTTATATGCACGTCTTCAGGGGGAGCCCTTACAACTTATGAAGACAATTCCTTATCCTTTACAATCTCACATATTATATTCCGCGTTAAAAACTTCAACTAGTTTGTCATCAATCACCAAAAAGGGGGAGATTGTAAGTGCATCTAGTGCCACCCCTAGTTGGTTTTGGAGTATTGACGACAAACCTAGTTGAGGGACTAATATTTTTGTGAGAATTGCAGGATAACACAGGTAGAATTCCCTCATTGATTCAGTTTTCCTACCAGAGATGACCCCTAAAAATGTATGAAGACATTGATGTCGAAGGTGGTATGTGAAGACATTCACATTGAAGACTATGACAAGAGAATACATTGCATGAAGACTATGGAGCGCGAAGATTTAGATCTTTCATTGTTCTTTTTCTTCTTTGTTGAGTCATAGGAACCACCGTACTGTTAAGTGGGGTCCAAGAGAACCAGCCAGAATGACTGAAGTGATGCTTAACCAAAACCTATGTCTTCGAGTGAAGACTATGAGAGCGAATCTTGTCCAGAGTCGGACAAGTCAGCTTTGCTTGTAGCCCAAGTAAAGTTGCCGTGTGTGTTTGAAATCTAACCGTTGGAACACGTGTCAGTTCCTTAGTGACCTAGGGTCATTTCGGACAAATCAGTTTGGGTTGCCTAGTGGCTATAAATAGCCAACCCCCTACAACCATAAACGGTTGGCTGCTCAGAGTTAAAGTACGGCTTTTGTCGTTTGAGAGCAACCCACCTCGAAGCATTTGAGAGAGAATTCCTTGCAAGGATAAAGCCCTAAACACCCAGAGCCAAAGAGTGTTAGGCATCACTTAAGTCTTCTTGTCTGTGTGATCTGAAGACTTATTACACTTGAGGACTGTGAATCCTCTAGCCGGTTAGTCGTCGCGTTCTGAGCATCCAAGAGCCATTGTGGATCGCCGGTGAACAAAGTCTGTGAAGGTTTGGGAGTCTACCTTGAAGACTTACCAGAGTGATTGAGCGAGGTCTGTGTGACCTTAGCTCAAGGGGAATACGGTGAGGACTGGGTGTCCTGAGCTGCGTGTTCAGGACTGGGTGTCCGGGACTGTGTGTCCTCAGGTTTAAATACCTAGCCGCCCCAACCAGACGTACAGTTGTCACAGCAACTGGAACTGGTCCAACAAATCATTGTCTTCAACGAGTCACTGGTTTCATTCCTTCCTTCCCTTTACTTACTGTTGGTCCTTGTGAAGTCATTGTATGATTGCATTATATTCTGTCTTCACTGAGTGACTGCGTGTTCTGATTGGCTTCATAATATCTTCCTACCCGATCCTGACTACCTTGCTACTGTTAGTCATTGCGCTTTCACTTCACTGAATATTTGACTATGGTTTGCCTAGTGTAGTCTACCTTCCGCTGCATGATAATAGGCTTGCTTATATTGTTTGGTTTTGAAACTCCCATGTTTTGAAGACTCTCATAAAAATCGCCTATTCACCCCCCTTCTAGTCGATATAACGCACTTTTACTATGTGATCAGAGATCTTATGAAGTAGGACTTGAGAAAACAAACCTTTGCAGCCGGAGAGAATAATTAATAAATTCATTCCGCCGAAAATCCAGCTCTCTCGCTAATACTATTATGACATGTTGATTAATTTTTAAGTGTTTCATTTACTATGAAAGTGAAGACGTCCTCCTACAGGGTAGTCTTTAAAAAACACACCGATATGATCTAGACTGTTAGTTATAGTCTGTGAAATCGGGTAATCTCTAGTAAGCCCATGAAATGCTAGGAGTATGACTTATACGCTCCACCCCACGGGGTAGCCCTGGCAGCCATGTACTTGTAAGGATATTCAGTGAAGCTTGTTCGCGCAAGACTAACAATTCAAGGCATAGTTAATTGTTTAATTGCGGATAAGTGCAACTGCTTGTTTAGGTGAAGTTCATCCTTAAACGATCCCTACTGATCTACAGTTACCTAATACAATACAATTGGAACAAATGCAATCCAATGTGCCTATGAGATCTGATGGGGGGTTGTTAGATTTATGGGACTCCGTCCACTAAATATTATACCTCGGCCAATCTCGAAGGTGCATCTCCTGAACTGAATTTTTAAAATTGATCCTAGTATTTTACTTACGAAAGCGTCTTTATGTTGTATAATATTATAAAGGGTTGGATATTGTATGCTCAGTGGCCTCTGCCCTAGCCCTGTATCTTCCCAAAACCTAGTAGTATTAACGTTCTCTACGATGAAGTTGGTTCTATTGAAAAAGGCACCATTTGTTTGCATTAGCCTCTTCCAAAAAAGTGAATCGTTCGGCTGCGACATTACTTGTGCAAGGGGCTTGGATTGTAAATACTTGTTATGCAATAACTGTATCCACACACCCTCCTCCTCTAGATAGCATGTATAGCCATTTATTGAATAGGCACTTGTTCTTTAACTCAAGGTTTTTAATGCCTAAACTCCCTTGGTCATTCAGCCTACAAATTATATCCCACTTGGCCAACCTGTGCTTGGCTTTAGTCTCATCGCTTTGCCAGAAAAACATTGACCGATAAAAATCCAACATTTTTCTTACTCCCCATATGTACTTCAAAGAAGAGCAATAGGAACATCGGCATATTTGTAAGCATGAAATTTATCAGAATTAGCTGACCCTCATAAGACATAAGCTTGCTCTTCAAGCAACTTAGTTTCTTCTCAAATCGATCCTCTATGCACTTTCATTCTTTGTTGGCCAGTTTTCGGTGATGAATTGGGATTCCTTGATAACTAAACGAAAGAGACCCCAACTCGCACCCAAACAATTGTATATAATGTTCCCTTTCCTCCTTGGTGTGCCCAAAACAGGACAGTTCACTCTTATTGAAATTGATTTTCAAGCCAGACAATTTTTTGCAAAGACACAAAACCAGTTTCATGTTTTTAGCATTTACCATATCATGTTCCATAAAAATAATTGTATCATCTACATGTTGTACTATGGATACCCCATCGTCTACAAGATGAGGGATGGGCCAACTCACCTGACCGTCCTCTTTGGCTCGACCAATGAGAGCCGCCAACATATCAACAACGATATTAAATAGGATAGAAAAACATCGGATCCTCTTGTCTCAATCCCTTTTATGTCTGAAAGTAATGACATATGTCATCATTTACCTTGATCCTTACATTGCCTTTTTGTATAAATGATTCGACCTGCTTCCTCCAGGCCGCATCAAAACCCTTCATACACAAAGCCTGTTGCAAAAATGATCATTTAACTTTATCGTAAGCCTTTTCGACGTCCATTTTGAAGATAACTCCATTTAATTTCTTTGAGTGAATTTCATGCAAGGTTTCATGAAAAACGAACACACTCTCCAGGATATGTCGTCCCGGCATGAAAGCCATCTAAGTCGGTTGCATCACAGTGTGCGCATTCTGTTTGATATGATGACATGGATCGTGTTAGATGTATTTTATGGTTTTATGCACCTACGACCATGTTCGTGAAGCCATGAAGACTTCATTGTATGCAAAAAAATTCTTTCTGGAAAAGAAGGCTAAACCCTGGCCTCTGCATCAATTGATGCATACAACCATCTTTATTAACTATTTCACAAATATTTGACTAGAAAATACCTCAAGACTTTATTGTCTGCAAATGGTCAACCTCTGGTTCATATTCACTTATTCAGTAAGCTTCACTTATCATTTTTAGTTTCAACATTACGTAGAAGCAACTTTACACAGTTAATTTGGAACACAGAAATTCCTCCCGAATTACAGTCTCTAGCTTATCAGAACATATGGCGAATCGTGGCTAGAAGAGAGTGAAGCCATCGTCGTAGGAGACGTGGTGCCCACGGCGGCACGACGGCGCCTCCTCGTCCCGCTCCTGGCAGCAGCTCCACCTTCCCTTCCAGTTGGCACGGCCGGTGTTGGGGCGGTCGCCACGGTCGTTCCACCGGTAGACGATGACCCCGCTCTTGTCGCTCCACTCGCCGTCGATCCCTTGGTGCGGCGGCGACAGCGAAAACAGCCCCTTCTCACCTGCAACACAAACACGCATATGTCCACTCTCAAACGGGCCTCGGGAAGCTCCTCCGGCCTATAGTTTTGCATAGGCTGCTGCAGTCGTATGCATGGGCAAGGACGTTCGTGGTACACAACACGCACAGAGTCGCAAGCCCAACCGCAACCTGAAGATATTTTGCAACTAGTGTACTGTAGTGTGATGCAGCAGTCAGTGGTGCTAATACGATACCTACCGGTGATGTGACCATGGAAGGCGCAGGCAGCAGCGGAGTTCTCCTCGTCCAAGTACAGGACGCCGCACCTCAGGCATCGTTTCCTCTGCTCCTTCCTAGCCTTTGCTTCCTCCTCTGTCGTCGCTCCTGCTGCGGGAGCATCGCCTCCGGTGGTCGCGCAGATCTGCCCGCGGTGCCGCCACGGGGCAGCGGCAGCGGCGGCATTATGGCGCGAAGGACCGAGCGGTGGCAGGGACAGCTTGGGCGTTGAGAGGGTCGGGGTGGGAAAGGTACTCGCCATGGCCTCACGCCTGAGACTGAGAGGATGTGCAGTTTGTCACTTGCAACGTGAAAAGTATATTAGGACCAATGTTGGCGATATCGCTTATCGGGAATTTATCGATCGACCCATGATAAGGGGTAAATCGGCCAGTTTATCGGCATATCGGCCGATTTATCGCCATATCAGTTGATTTATCGGTCAATTTATCTTATCGGCTAGACAATGATAAGCGATACATCGGCTGATTTATCGGAATATTGGAAGATATCTTGAACAGTGATTAGGACGTGCCCTGGGGCCTGGGCTAATGGGCATTCTAGCGTGTAAGGGTACCTTCAACACCTACCCGTAAATTCTCTCTACATCCATCTACGGACTCATATGCGGGAGACGTCATTCAACCGCAGCCACATGCATTTTATTTTTGACTACAACTTGAACCAATCGAATGAAATTCAAAACAGATGGATTTCATATAAACACATCCAGATTTCATATAAACACGACGGATTTCATTACATTTACATCAAAGTAGTGCTAGTCCGGCTCTGATGATATAATTAATACATACTCTAAATGGTCGCCGGTGCCCATCCCCCATGTCCGACCATGAGCCTCGAGAAGTGAAACTGAAGTGAAGCTGAAAGTGACGTTGTCCGCCTCAACATCGCCGCCAAGCGACTAATCGGCCGACGATGTTGAGTCCACCAAGATTGGAGTCGACGGGAGGGGAGGAGCGGTGGCCTTCCTGGGACACGAGTGGCGGCATCTTATCGTGCACTATTCTTCCTCGCTGTCGGCGGCGCTCGCGGACGTGCCGCTTCGTGGTCGTCGCGGTGGGGCGCGGACTCGGTGATGTCCTCCTCCTCCTCCTCGGTCTCGCCGAATCACCTTGTAGGTGGCTGCCACCTCCGCCACCCGCTGACGGTACCGCCAGCGAGCGAGGCGAATCTCGCGGCGGAGCAGTAGGACTCGAGCAACGCCTCCTACTCCGCCAGGTCCGCGTCCAGTGTGACAGTCCTGCCGGCGACGAGCTGCTGCTCCGCCTGCACGTGCTCCTGTAGGAGGTGGTTGCTGTAGGCGGTGTTGGCCTACACCTCCCGGAACTTCTCCTCCTGCTCCTCCTGCACCATGTCCATGTAATGGGCACGGGCCTCGCCGATGGTCATGGTGCAATGCACCGGCAAGGGTGGTGCGGAGGAGAAGGATGACGCCGGTTCGACGCCGCAGCGTCCTCCATTGGGACGTCGTCGTCCTCTGGCTGCCTGCCGGCCAGCCACCCGACAACAATGGCGGCCATCTCCTTCTTCTGGTCCGAGGTTAGCCCGTCCCAGAGAGTTTTGGCGGGGGAAGGATCCATGGTGGGAGTGGTGCGAAGAGGGATCAGAGGTGGATGACTGCGGCTATGGCCAGGGCAGCGGTTTATATAGCAATGATGGGCAACAGAGGAACGAACGGGTGGTGTCGGAGAAGACGCCTCGGCAACCGCGTTCCATCAATGTGGACGGCATACGGATGGAGGGCCGGCCGTCATGTCGTTTGAAAGTGCGGCAGTCGCCTGCACAGGGAAGCATCGTGGGTGGCGCTCTCTCGGCCGACGCGCCACTTCAACGATGACGCCAGTAAGCGGCCATGTCCGCTCTGGCCGGGTATGAATGCGGGCGCTAACGCTCTGAAGCAGTGTTAACCGAAAACAGCGGAAGGGGGTGGGGTTTTTGGTTGGTCAGAACGGTCAGAAGAGTGCTTGAAAGCGGTCCGGATTCCTGCAAAGCCCCTCACATTTGTCTCTCAAAAATGAAGAAGCACGTCGTATGCTTCCACGGAAGCACAAGCTATGCTTCTAAAAAAAGTGAAAAAGCACAAAATATGCATGGGTTTTGGTTTTTCTCGGTTGCTTTTTTATTTTTAAAAAACAAAGCTGTAACGGTTTTTGTTATTTTTGTATTTTTATTTTTTCATAGAAAAAAGTTTTTCAAAACCTATTAATATGTGTTCTAATTTATAAAATATGACATGACGAATCAAAAGGTGTTTGTGATTTAGACAAACGGTTCGAGAGATTAAACATTTAAAAAATGAATTTTTGATAATAAAGGAAAAAAATTAGGTTGTGACAAGGGACTCACAAACATGTGTGCATTTGTCAGCACCAGGGAAGATGAAAAGTTGTACGTATTTGCAATGGGTAACCTTTAATTAGTGATCTCACTAGTTGATGTGCAATACCTATTACGCGTGTGCGTAGTATGTCGGAATTTCCGATTTGACGCACGTTGCCGTAACGTGTCGCTTAAAGGCACAACTTTTAGTTGTATGCAAAGCTTTCTCATTCCAGTTTAAGGAACCTTCTAAATTCTAATAGGTTTTATTCTAGTTTTACCGATTTTCGGAGCCTTCTAGAAGGTCCCTGAATCTGTTCTTTTTAATGTTTCTTCTTTTACTTTTTTCCATTTCATTTCCTTTTATTTTTTCATAAATTCATTATTTTCAAAAAGGTCAAATCTTCAAAAAAATGTTCAGGAATTTAAATTTTGTACGCACTTTTTGTAAAATTTTCAGAATTTCGAAAAATTGTTCACTTTTAAAAAGAATATTAAAATCGTCAAGATTTGTTCAAAATTTCAAAAAATATTTGGAATTTCAAAGTTGTTCAAAATTTTAACAAACTGATCACAAATTTCAATAATTATTCGCTTTTTCATAAATGGTCAGAATTTCAAAAATTGTATTCTTCAAAAAGAAAACAATGTTCAAGAAATGTTTGATCAACCTCTATTGTTAGTTCATAAAGACTCGCACTGCCCAATAATCATGAATGCCGGTCTACAATGAGACGTCGCGAGTTCGATCGAATGTGGGTGCACTGCCTTTTTAGGATTTCTACGCAACACTATTCACACTACAATGGATTCGCTTGGGTGACTGCTAATGGGTCGGCCCAGTTGGGATTTCCTTTGCAGCCCACCGCTGTTTGACGCAGTGAACATCCAATAGGTGCTCCCTAGTAGATAGCTCGATATATGGTTGGATGGTTAGAAGGACAGTGGTGTCCTCACCTCATTAGGGTTCAAATCCTGGTGCTTGCATTTATTTTGAATTTATTTTAGGATTTCTGGGAATACATGTTTAGTGGGAGGAAACGCTCCCATTGACTACGAGACGCCTACGGCGACTTCGTAAAATCTCAAGATGACATGCCGGCTTAGTCTTTCGGGGGTGCCCATAGGGATACGGTGTGCGTTTGTCTATACATAGGGGTAATTGTATGAGCGTACATATGAGTGCTAGCGTCTGTACCGTGTTAAAAAAAGAGTAGATAGATCAATAGCAACCTACCGCTCACACGCGGCCATGATTTTGCGCAAAGTTGGGCCGGCTCATATATAGAATCACCTTTCGATCCTTTCCTGACATGTTTTTTTTCTGTATTTTAGTTATATTTCCCTTTTTATTTTCTATTTTCAAATTTTAATATATTTTCACAATTCACGAAAAAAATAAAATTCATGAAAACTTTTTGAATTAGTGAACATTTTTTCAATTTTGTGAACAACTTTTGATTTCTTGAGCATTTTTTCAATTTATGATTTTTTTCTAAAATACATCAAATAGTTTTTGGAATCATGAACATTCTTTGAAAGCATGTATGTTTTATAATTCACGACCATTTATTTCCAATAATGATCATTTTTGGATTTTGCGAATACTTTTTGACTTCACAAAGAAAATTGGAATTCACGAACATTTTCGGAAAATCATGAATATGTAGATTGGAATTCTTGAATATTTTTTTAAATATATTTACATTTAAAGAATTCATGAATAATTATTTTATTCCACGAACATTTTTTGAATCCAAGGTTTTAAAATTCACAAACATTTTTAAAATAGTAAAAAAAATTGAATCCACAAAACATTTTTTTTGAATTTGGGAACTATTTTTGGAATGAAGAAATTGTTCGCAATTCTTGGACATCTTTAAATTTTACACTTTTCCTAAAATTACTGAACTTTTTTTGAAAATTTGATGATTTTCTTATGAGAAAATTGATAAACACAAATGCTGGGGGATATGCCAAGTACAACCCGCTATTTTTAATGGATCGGCCTAGATAGTCTTATCGCGTGTATATGACGGTGCAGGCGTGCTGATGGCACGACACGACGCGCAACGTGAATTGCCTGACCCATTTGTTTTTTTTGCTGTTTTCTTTGTTGTGCTGCTCCTTTGGTTTTGAGGGTTTTATTTTGATGTTTATTGTTTTGTTTCTCCTGCTATTTTTTTCGCGTTTAGCTTCAAAGTTTTTGACGGTATTCTGTTGTGGTTTTTTTTCAGTTGTTCCTGTTCTTTTGTTTTGTAGCGCTGCTGGTACCTTTTTAGGTTTCGGTTGTACTTTTCATTCCGGCTTTTTGGTTTTCTGTTTCAATTTTTTATTTTTTTTCCTTTTTTTACCTTATTTTTTTAGAAAAACACACGATGACCATTTTTAGACATTTTAAACATTATTTTATACATGACAAACATATTTTAATAAACAGTAAAAAATTGTTAAACATGGCAAAAGTTAATCGAATACTCTCTCTGTCTCATAATATAAGAGCATTTTTGACACTACACTTTTTGAATCTCTATGAATATTTTTCTAAACATGGTAAACAAAATTTTAAAATATAATGAAGAATTTTAAATTGTATAATACATGGTGAATATTTATCTTAATACACAATGATGATTTGTTTTTTTGTTTAAAGACGGATTATAATACCCACGGAAAGAAAAGAAAAAAAATTAACTGATTGGACAAACGATGGCAATAAAAAGGAAAAAAAATCACTAGCACATAACTGTACCAGCGCTCGAAAACAATAGCGAGGCTGGCGTTGGGAAGTCACAATGACCTAAACGGAGCCCGCGACCCATTATGGACGAATAGTGCATCACCCCTCATACACGATGCTAATAAGCGTCATATAGGTGGTGTCATAGCTGATAATGCGTTTTGGAGCCCCATCTCCCCGGAGCGTTATTGTCACCCGGATACCTGATTTTATATACCCTCAATTTTTCTTAAAAAATGTGTACATATACATATAAATGCAGTGTTTGCTTATAAATTTTAGCAATATATATTTTCATACGTGGTGTACACAAAAAAATGACAAATGTGTCTATAAAAATGGGCCTTCCTTTTTATTGTTTTTGGGCCAGGATTTTCTCATTTTTGCGTAGGCTACAAACCAATGCATTTCTTCTAAAAAAAAAACAACAAACCAACGCATTTTTTATGAAATTTTACCTCCCTGAATTATTATTTTTATGAAAAGTTGATGTGCCGGTGTCAGTGTGCCCACTGGCCATTACAAGATTCCTTCAGTAATGGGAAGCACGTCTCGCCGTGTCACCGGTAGCCCATCATCGGCTTCCTCCTACAAGGTTAGCCGGACGAGCACTTTGACCGGTGGTGGCGCTGCCGTGTGCCGTCTGGCACGGCGACGACGTAGATGCGGCCAGAAGGTATGAGGTGGTCCAGCGAAGCAGCAGTACTGCTACGAGACCTGCTGCAATTTAGTTATCACCTCACACTGGCCGGGAGCAGACGAGCAGCAGTGCCTGCATGCAAGTTAGTCTTCCGCGTTCGCTCCGTCAGCTTTTCTCTCCCCCGATCCCTCTTCCCCGGCTGGCCCCGGCCTGCTGTTCTTTCACAGTTCACTTGGTCTCCACATTTACGGCCACCCCACACCTACCGGAGCTCCAGCGACGTCGACCATCGATCGATCAGCGGCCTTCCAGGGACAGAACGTTATGGCATTTACGCCTCTGCTCCATCGTTGGATCCCGGCCGGAGGCATGGGTGTCATAACTGCATTCAAGTTATGCCGGTCTGCCTGCCTAGCCTGGCCTAGCTTCGTCGCCCCCATGCTAATCGTAATCGAGAGCGTGATTGCATGGACGGAGAGACGAAGATTCCACACAACCTCTTTGTTTTATTTTTATCTTCTTCCGCAGAATTGGCAGACGAAGCGTGCTGGACCGCATAGCCGGAGAGGAACAGACGAAGAGAGCACTCGCGCCTCCCGTGAGGCCGTGGCCGGGCTGACGGCTGACGGCTGACGGAGAGGTGCCCAAGACGGCACGCACCGTGGCGTAGCGCGTACGTTTTGCCATAGCTATACTCATCATTGCGATACGTTGGGTTCGTACGTACGTAGTACTGTACAGGATGCAGCTACCTAGACTAGCCTAGCCGGCCTACGACTGTATCATACAGTACAGCTTGGAGCGCTAGTATGGTGGAGCAGGTCTAGCTAGGTCACCATTTTGACGTGACAGAATATAGCGACCATGCATGCATCAGATCGGTAGGTCTAACTGAATCTAAGCATATTTACCATCGTTGGCGAAGGTCAAATATGCATGGAGGCCATTGAAAAACAGTTTATGTTCCTGAGGCGGTGAGGCCATTGAGGGTTTGGTTCGCCTTCAACACCTCGCACCCTGAGGCTGCGGCCATTGCTGGATGTTCCACATCCATTCATGGACGGTGGAAGAAGCTCGCCGTCTCTCAAACAAGCAACTTCTCCACCTTGTGGCATGTCATCTCTGGAATGCATGCATCAGATCGGTAGGTCTAACTGAATCTAAGCATATTTACCATTGTTGGCGAAGCTCAAATATGCATGGAGGCCATTGAAAAACAGTTTATGTTCCTGAGGCGGTGAGGCCATTGAGGGTTTGGTTCGCCTTCAACACCTCGCACCCTGAGGCTGGGGCCATTGCTGGATGTTCCACATCCATTCATGGACGGTGGAAGAAGCTCGCCGTCTCTCAAACAAGCAACTTCTTCACCTTGTGGCATGTCATCTCTGGAAGGAGAGGAGCCGCAGGATATTTAACGATCAGATTCTCGCAAATGATGCTGTGGTGGTGACCATGATCACGCATTCACTGAGTAGTCGTTCGTATTTGTACATGCATTTTTCTCTCCTTTTTCTAACTATATATTTTTTTGAGCATCAGTACAAACACAAGCGCTCATATACACGCGCATACACTCATCCCTATGAACGCATACACGCACACCCTACCCCTATGAGCACCTTCAAGAGACTGAGCCGGCATATCATCTTGAGCGCCTCATCGTCGACGGGAACATCTCCTCCCACTGAAAGCGCATCGCCGGAAATCCTGAAATAAATCCAGGAATAATGCGAGCACCAGGATTTGAACCCTGGTGGGTTGGGGATACCACTGTCTACCTAATCAACTCAACTACATGTTGATTCGCTCCTTTTTCTAACTATATTTAGTCAATAAGTTTTGGAGGCTGCTACGCGTCGCTCGATGGATCTTTTTAAAAAGATCCGCCGCCTCGCGAGCCGTCAGATGTGACACAAATCTAGCAGGGTGAACTTCTTTTCTCTACTTTACAATAAAGACCTTGTTGAAGAAACATTAGTAACAGAGGTTGTGTAGCAGATTTTTTATACAATAGAGATTGTGCTGCAGAATTATTTTTGCAACAAACGTTGTGTTGGGGATATTTTTTTAGCAACCAAGGTATTGTTGGGGATTTTTTTTGCAACAGAAGTCTTGTTGCGATTTTTTTTGCAACATCGGTCTTGTTGCATATTTGTTTTTTATTTTGCAACAACAGTGATGGTGCAGAAGTGGACGGCGCCCTGCGTCGTCGGTGTCTAGCAGATGTCTTCTTCTTCATCACCAGGTAGCAGCAGGAGCAGACGCCGTCGATCGAGAAGAGGGAGGAGAAGAGAGGGCAACGCGGCTGCCAGCGCCTGGTCTGAATGAAGGTGAGAAGAGGGAGGAGGAGAGAGGGCGACGCGGCTGCCAGCGCCTGGTCTGAATGAAGGTGAGAAGTGGGAGGAGGAGAGAGGGTGGATAGTGTTGGAGGCGGCGGACGAACCGCGATGGCGGAGCGCGTGCTCGCCGGCGTCAGCGGTGGCACAACGGGTGTGCTTTAGAGGAGCACGGATGGTGGTTGCTCTCAAGGGGATCCAGATTCAGATCCCGCAACACATCAGTTGTTGCGATGGGAGAAATTACAACAACCACTCAGTTACAAAAACTAGTCTAAGTAATACGTTACTTCTAGCCATCTCATTAAAATCTGATCCAACGACCATGGAGATGACGGACGCACGCGTCGTGTTCCATCGGGTGATTCCAATAATTTCCCATCAGTTCTTTTTTCTCCAGTACTTTTCTCTCTATAAAGTTTGGTACTTTTTTTTCTCTATAAAGTTCACAGAAGTACAAGACACCATAAAAACATAATAAATTTTACATCAAGAACCCTGAATCAGATTTTTGGTTTCTAATTTGCCTTCCTGTCTCTGTTGAAGGAAAAATATCTAATTGTATAGTTGTACTTTTGCGGACCTGTGTAGTGCGTACCCTACTTTCTTAAAAGACAAAAGCCCGACGTTGGCTGGTGATTGGACTTTGCATACCAGTACTTTACATCGGGCTGGTGATTGGCGTGCCATAATTTCCACCGGGCAGTTCCTTCGCCGCCAAAAGTACAATGTACTTCGTTTAATTTGTTTTTACAATGTACTTACAAACAAAGGACTGGCTAGATGTAAGTAGGCTAATTTTTGAATTTGGGTCAATCGATTGTTACCAACCGATTCGGATGCGAAATGAAAGGGTGGATCACCTTCTTCAATCTCCCGCATGCTCCTGTTCATTTTCTTCCTTCAAACCGCTGCGCCTCGACGCGTCGCACTCCCCCAACTGCGACCCACCACCGTGCCCCCCCTCCACCCCCGCTGATTTTCGCCGACAAACTTGCACCATCGCCG
>NC_041388.1:424158956-424164335 GCF_002162155.2 Triticum dicoccoides | reverse complement strand
GCTGCCACTCCCAATCTAAGATAGGTGATGGGGTAGCCTCCGACGAGCCCCTTCCTTCTCTTTCCTCTAGCCTCCCTCCGGCGAACTTTTTCACCCTTCTCAAAATTGACTGACCCAAAAGCTAAAGTCAGTGGGCTGACATTTAGCTATTGTGTACAGATAATAATGTCTTACATTTTGTTACAGAGCTAATACTTTTTCACGGGGTGAAAATGATGTACTTAACATGTGTGTGTGAGAGAGTCTTGGCCACACTGCATGCTGGTCGAATCTCTCTCCAAAAACGAGCGCACGCGTGCACGGTCCATTCATCAAAGGTTGGCGCAGGCTACAGCCAACGGAAACGGATGGCTCATGTCCATTGAGGTGACCCTTCGAGCAGTGACGCCAGTTTGCCCGCTCCCCTTTGGCCCTTTCCGTGCTATGCACGCCGGATGAGTCCAAGTACAGTCGTTTTTCCTTTCCTAAAGTACAGTCTTTGTTTCTTCCATTCCAATTTATATCTTGGGATCTTAGTGTAACTTTAGTGCAAGCTTAATCCATAATTTATACACAAAGTTACATGAGATGTGAATCGTTGGATGTTGATCCAAAGGTTTTGAAAAAGTGACCAGGATATATCAATATTTTAGAGCAACTTAAGGATAAGCACTAGAGCAACTCTAGTAGAGTCTATATTTTGATTTCAACAAGGGTTTACACAACGGATTTTCACAAATGATTCTCTGCTAAACTACGGGCTCTTCCTCTTCTTCGAAGAAACATTGCAGACGGAGAGGCTGCGGCTGCCGCAACTTCCGCAGCCACACGGTCCACAAACGCACGTGCATCCGATCCTGGATGCGGGATAAGGTCACATCCTAGAAGGTCGGCCTGAGCGACGCAGCCATTCATGCGGCGGTGGCCATGAAAATGCGGTCAAAATACTCAAGGGCAACGCAGAGGCGGGCACGTCACCCTCGACCCAATCTGAGAACTCCCATGCCCTTCCCAGAACTCTCTTAGCATGGTCCACTTCCGTCTCGTCTGGGAAAGATTCGTAGGGAGGGCACGACCATACTGACATGGTAATAAGGGCATCTCCAGCCGTTGCCCCCCAGGGAGCGTCTAAAAGCGCCACCTGGGGGTGAGCCGGCGTAAAAAATGGCCCTGGGGCGAGTCGGTCTCCAGCCGTCGGCCCCCGGGGCCGCCCTCAGGCGCGTATTAAAATAAAAAAAGAAGGATCATTCGGCGAAGTTATGATAAAAACTAGTGAAATTTCGGCCAAACATGGCAAATTTCGGTGAAATTCGTGCATTTTCATTACATTAATCTAATCTAAAAAAGAAAGGGGCTGAAGTCGTCGCCGCTGTCGCCGCCATCATCGTCGTCGGCCTTCTCTTCCTTGACGCGGGCGCCCCTGCTGGACCCCTGCCCAGCGACGCCATGGCGGACTGGCAGCAGCGCGTCGTCGTCGTCGCTGTCACATAAGACGACGACCCCGTCTTCATTGCGGCCGCGTCGGCGCTCCTCGAAGCGGCGCAGGGCGGCGCGCTGACGCTCCTTCTCCTTCTCCCGGCGCGCCTTCTCCATCGTAATGGAGTCCTGACGCGCCCATTCTAGGGCCGTGTCGTCGTCGTCGAACTCCGCCTTCACCGGCGCCAGCCCCGGCTCCGTCTTCACCGGCGCCAGCCCCGGCTCCGTCTTTGGCTTGATGAAGCGCGGAGGAGCCGACGAGGAGGAGGCGCGCCGGCCGACCTCGTTGATGACGATGCCGACGCTGCGAGTGCGCCGACCGATTGGCGTCTCCGCCGCGGGCTCGGCCTTGACACCGAGAAGCGCCGGAGAACCGGGGGAGTGGGAAGATGAGCGGGAGGAGGAAGACGAGGAGGAGGCGAACCTCCTTGGCGCCCATGCGCGTCGGTGTTGCGACAGGGCGGCCCCCGTCGCAGGATAGGTCAACGGCGGGTTGTTGCCGCCGTCGAGGTACGCCAGCATGTCATCCAGCGTGCGGCCGAGGACGCCCCACCACAGGTGGCGCCCCTCGCTGTTCTTCGCGCCGCCGACCACCGGCGCGTCGTTGGTGGAGGCCAGGCGCTGCTGCTGGCGGCGCTGGAAGTACGCCGCCCAAGCCGCGTGATTGTCGGCGGCGTACTGGGGAAGGGAGCGCTCGTCGTCGGTCAGGGAGGCGCGCGCGACCTCGACCTCCTCGGCGAAGTATCTGGGCTTCGCCACGGCGTCGGGTAACGGGGGAACGGGCACTCCCCCGTCGCTGAGCCGTCACCCCGACGGCCCGGCGCGCATGTCCGGCGGCGCCGGGATGTTCGCCTGGAACAGGAGCCAGGACTCCTATTCGCGGAGCGAACGGCGGCCGAAGCCGTTCGCCGCCGCCTCGTCTCTGGGGAAGCGCTCTGCCATGGCGACGGGCTCGGCGGTGGTAGAGAGGGAGAGAGAGGGGCTGCCGGTGGCGCTCGGTAGAGGAAGACGGAGACGGAGAGAGAGGGGCTGGGCGGCGGCGAGGGGCGAGTTTGGTGTGGGCACAGGCAAGAGACCGCCGGCTTTTATAGCCGCTCCGCGCCCGTGTGTACGCGTGCGAGGGAGGGGAGGCGTCGGCGTGCCGTCCCGTGACACGCCGCCCGTGAGGAATCAACGGCAAGGCTGACCGGCGGCAGCCTTGCCATTGATTTCCCACGGGAACCGAGGCAGTTGGGGGAAGACGAGCCGCCGTGTCCCTGACGCGGCTGGCCCGCGGCTTTTTCGTGCCAAAACAGTTTGCCCCGGCGCCCCCGGACGCCCCCCAGCGCGCCGGGTTTGGCCTGGGTCCGCCGACGCTGTATTCGGCCCAGGCCGACGAAAACCGGGCTCCTGGGGGCACGACTGGGCCGTTTTTTCGGCGCCGGCGCAAAAAAAAACGCCTGGGGAGGCCTTCCTGGGGGCGCGGCTGGAGATGCCCTGAGGGAAGAGAGGGTGGCGGCCAACACATGGGGGATGGGGGTGAGTGTGCGGCAACAGGAATGGGGAAAAGGGTGAGTGCGGTGGCGCCAGCAAAGGAGGGTGATGGGAGTTTTATACTTGCAAATGGGCGCACTCTGACGGAAAGTGAGGGTGGGATTTAATTTTCCATGTCCGGGTGGGAAACACCGTGACTATTAATTGGCGCTCTTCTCGGTGGATATGCGGTTACATCATTGGCAGGGTAGAAGCGGCAACCATACAGACAACCGCACCATTGATTGAGCTACACGTGGGGAAAAAGGGACCAGGCTGAAATTTCACTCCCGCGCGATGGGTTGCGGATGGAGGCCCTTCCTTATCAATGTCCCCAGTCTCCAAATATGGAGGCACACTGCTAACTGGATATGTAGGGCGCTCCATAAATTTTGTTGGCCGAGCGCCGGTTGGCGGCTCTACTAGGGTGTGTTTTCGGTCAAAATCGCCATATTGATGGTTACTATGGCGATCCGGGCCATTTGGTGACTCTGCTAGAGTTGTTCTTATATCTCCAAGACGGTGTAAACTAACCATTGATTTGATCGCCATTCGAGTGATTCTGTCATAACCAACATGCATCAAACTTTATGAACCCCAATATGGCGCTGACGTTCCCTTAGCGAGGTTACCCCGAGGGAACTATCTTATCCTATGGGAAGTCATCTGAGCGAACGCCAGATTTGGGAGTACTAGACGATGCCCCGCACGTTGTTGCGGGATTATTTTGCAATATTTTTCTAAGATATTAATAATTTTATGGAAATAAAAATATTCGGAGAAATAATATGTGAGCTAAATCTAAAAATACATATGGTTTATTGTGTTTGACTATTGTATTTTTGTAAAATATTTATTAAATATATCATGCATGTTTGCATGTTGAAGTCAACCTTTTCCTATGACTCATTGAATGTTGAAGTGGGTCTTTTCTAATGCATGTTGCTTGATGAGGTGGCATACTTGCATGTTGAGAGAAATAGATTAGTGGGGGCTAGCTATTTAGATATAGAAGATTCCCTCCACACCCAGTAAACACTCGAGAATTGTCATGCTATAATAAATATATTTGGCATGCTATTATATAAAGCTTTACCATGTTCTAAACAAAAATGGCCATGTGAGAAGAACTATTGTCAGGAATTTGACATGCTGCAGCTGAGTAATTGCCACGAGTTCAGAGATTTTCTATAATGCAACATGGAGAATTGTAAGCCAAAAAAAAAGAAATTTCCAACTTGTTTAGGATGTGCCATACTGGCAGAAGAAAATTGTCATGCTACATCAAAGAGAACCGGTTAAAATTGCCATGCTCTAAGCGAACATTTTAGTGTTGTTAGCTCATAGTTCACTCAGAGAGGTGTGTGTGAGTGAACAATGATTGAAACATGTTTTGCTTTGAGATTCATTCACGGGAATTGAACGTGTCACAACATGTTCGCTTAAACATCTATGAAGTGATGTCAGATTGTTAACATTATGAACTTTATACATAATATACACATGTTTGCCTCACCAACTGGGTTGTTTTTCAGTAGGAGACGGTTCCTGTCTATAATGAAGAACCGTGTTTACTTCCTCTCCTGAAACTCAAATGACTTAAACCTTCGCTAGGAGCAGCGTAAGTGTGTGCAGATGTGTATATCTTACATTCTACTCAATTTTCTATAAATAAATAAAATGTTCAAGTGGTTCTTCATTTCCACTTTTCCCTCAAGGAAGCTCTTGAATACTTGTCATTTTGTATCTTCTATATCTAAATAGCTGTCACTGTCAACATATTTCTCTCAACATGCAAGCATGTCGGCTCACCATTCAATATGCATGAAAAAAATTCCACCTCAACATGTAATCATGCATATCCACACACACAAAAAACATATACCCATTCATAAGTACATGCTACCTCAACGTGCTAACATGCATGAGGATTTTCATTTTATTCACATTTAATAAATATTTTATAACTATACAATAACCACATAATAAATCATTTGTATTTTTAGTTCTCATGTTACCAAATATTCATGTTTCATACAACCAAATATCATTGAAAGATAGCAATCCCCCTAACTCATTTCTGTCGATGTGTAAGCATGCCGCCTCATCATTAAACATGCATGGGAAAAAGGTTCACCTGAACATGCGACCACTCATAAGTAAAAGCTACCTCAACATTCAAACATGCATGATTTTTTTATTCTATTCATATTTAATAAATGTCTACAACTGTACAATAATCAAATACAATAAATCATTTGTATCTTCAATTTTAGTTCTCACATTATCAAATATGATGATGCACAATCAAGTATCATCGAAATATATTAGAAAATAATCTTGAAACGACGTGTAGGGAATCATCTAGTTGGAATAAGGCACCATGATAACACAAGAGCACAACACAAACAA
>NC_041388.1:424055980-424158586 GCF_002162155.2 Triticum dicoccoides | reverse complement strand
GCAAAATAAGAAGAAGAAACACAAAAATGCAAATTGAACTTTACATCAACGAGCCCAAAAATTACGGTTAGTGTTCATAGTTTGACTTACAAATAATTGACACGACCAACTCCTCACAGTCTGGATTGCTTGTATTGAATACTCAATCTTTGTGAAACATTAACATGTGTCAGATTAACAAACACATTGTCATTGGTGTAGTGTGCTTTTGTCATGTACCATATTGTGAAATCATAGGGAGATACCAGAGTGATGGATTATGGTGATAAGCTAATTCATCAAAAAAATGGTTTACCAGACCAATCCATGTTCAGAAGCCTTTCATCAAAAGTCAGTGGTCTAGGCCGCTTTCCTTGACTTTTGAGTTGGATCTCATTCTTCTCCCCCAACACAAAAAGAGGGTAGACTTCATGTGAGACACATATGTTCTTTTGCTTACTTCACAACACTGAAGGAAATATGCCCTAGAGGCAATAATAAAGTTGTTATTTTACATTTCGTTATATCATGACAAACGTTTATTATTCATGCTAGAATTGTATTAACCGGAAACTTGATACATGTGTGGAAACATAGACTAAACACCGTGCCCCTAGTAAGCCTCTACTAGACTAGCTCGTTAATCAAAGATGGTTAAGTTTCCTAACCATGGGCATGTGCTGTCATTTGATGAACGGGATCACATCATTAGGAGAATGGTGTGATGGACAAGACCCATACGTTAGCTTAGCATATTGATTGTTTAGTTTTATTGCTATTAGTTTTATTGCTATTGCTTTCTTCATGTCAAATACATATTCCTTCGACTATGAGATTATGCAACTCCTGGATACCGGAGGAATACCTTGTGTGCTATCAAACGTCACAACATAACTGGGCGATTATAAAGATCCTCTACAGGTATCTCCGAAGGTGTTTGTTGGGTTGGCATAGATCGAGATTATGATTTGTCACTCTGAGTATCAGAGAGGTATCTCTGCGCCCTCTCGGTAATACGCATCATAAGAAGCCTTGCAAACAATGTGACTACTGAGTTAGTCGGGATGATGTATTACGAAACAAGTAAAGAGACTTGCTGGTAACGAGATTGAACTAGGTATGAAGATATCGACGATCGAATCTCGGGCAAGTAACATACCGATGACAAAGGGAATAACGTATGTTGTCATTACGGTATGACCGATAAAGATCTTCGTAGAATATGTGGGAACCAATATGAGCATCCAGGTTCCACTGTTGGTTACTGACCGGAGAGCTGTCTCGGTCATGTCTACATAGTTCTCGAACCCGTAGGGTCCGCACGCTTAACGTTCAATGACGATTTTGTATTATATGAGTTATGTGATTTGATGACCGAATGTTGTTCGGAGTCCTGGATGAGATCACGGACATGACGAGGAGTCTCAAAATGGTCGATAGGTAATGATTGATATAGAGGACGATGGTATTCGGACACCGGATGTGTTCCGGGGGTACCAGGTACATATCGGGTCACCGAAAAGGGGTTCCGGGCACCCCCGGCAAAGATATGGGCCTATTGGGCCAAGAGGGGAAACGCAGCAGCCAGCATGGGCTGCTGCGCCCCGCATATAGGCCGAACCTGGAGGGGAAGGAAATAGGGGAAGAGAGAAAGGAAGGGGAGGGATTCAGCCTCCCCCTTCCTTCCCTCCTCCGTCCTCCTTCCTTCCCCCTTTGGAAATTATGGTAAGGGGGGGGGAATAGGTCTAGGGCCCCAAGTAGGATTCCTCCTACTTGGGCGCCCCCTTGGCTGTTCCATCTCCCTCCCACCTATATATATGAGGGGGGAGGCGCTTGGAACACACAACAACATCTGTTAGCCGTGTGCGGCGCCTCCCTCCACAGATTACACCTCTGGTCATATCTTCGTAGTGCTTAGGCGAAGCCCTGCGTGAATCACTTCACCATCACCGTCACCACGTCGTCGTGCTGACGGGACTCTCCCTTGACACATTGTTGTATCAAGAATTCGAGGGGCGTCATCAAGCTGAACCTGTGCAGAACTTGGAGGTGTCGTACGTTCGGTGCTTGATCGGTCGGAACGAGAAAAAGTTCGACTACATCAACCGCGTTGTCAAATGCTTCCGCTTTCGGTCTACGAGGGTACGTGGATACACTCTCCCCCTCTCGTTGCTATGCATCTCCTAGATAGATCTTGCGTGAGCGTAGGATTTTTTTTGAAATTGCATGCTACGTTTCCCAGCAGTGGCATCCGAGCCAGGTCTATGCGTAGATGATATGCGTGAGTAGAACACAAAGATTTGTGGGCGGTGATTGTCATACTGCTTACCACCAACATCTTATTTTTATTCAGAGGTATTGTTGGATGTAGCGGCCCAGACCAACCTTACATGACCACGTTCATGAGACCGGTTCCATCGACAGACATGCAACTAGTTTTGCATAAAGGTGGCTAGCGGGTGTCTGTTTCTCCTACTTTAGTTGAATCGAATTTGACTGCGGCTGGTCCTTGTTGAAGGTTAAAACAACAAACTTGATAAATCACCGTTTTGGTTTTGGTGCGTAGGTAAGAACGATTCTTGCTAGAAGCCCATAGCAGCCACGTAAAACTTGCAACAACAAAGTAGAGGATGTCTAAATTGTTTTTGTAGGGCATGTTGTGATGTGATATGGTCAAGACATGATGTGATATACGCTATTGTATGAGATGATCATGTTTTGTAAAAGTCACTGGCAACCGGCAGGAGCTTTATGGTTGTCTTTTTATTGTATGAAACGCAAATGCCATGTAATTGCTTTACTTTATCACTATGCGTTAGCGATAGTTGTAGAAGCAATAGTTGGCGAGACAACCACGACGCTACGATGGAGATCAAGGTGTCAAGCCGGTGATGATGGAGATCATGACAGTGCTTTGGAGATGGAGATCAAAGGCACAAGATGATGATGGCCATATCATGTCACATATTTTGATTGCATGTGATGCTTATATTTTACGCATCTTATTTTTCTTAGTACGGCAGTAGCATTATAAGATGATCCCTTACTAAAATTCAAGGTATAGGTGTTCTCCCTGAGTATGCACCGTTGCGACAGTTCGTCGTGCTGAGACACCACGTGATGATCAGGTGTGATAGGCTCTACGTTCACATACAACGGGTGCAATACAGTTTTCCACATGCGGAATACTCAGCTTAAACTTGACGAGCCTAGCATGTACAGACATGGCCTCGGAACACTGGAGACCGAAAGGTCGAACGTGAATCATATAGTAGATATGATCAACATAGAGATGTTCACCATTGAAGACTACTCCATCTCACGTGATGATTGGACATGGTTTAGTTGATTTGGATCACGTAATCATTTAGATGACCCGAGGGATGTCTATCTAAGTGGGAGTTCATAAGTAATTTGATTAATTGGACTTAATTTATCATGGACTTAGTCCTGATAGTATTTGCATATCTATGTTGTAGATCAATAGCTCGCATATAGCTCCCTAGTTTTACTTTTGATATGATCTTAGAGAAAATTAGGTTGAAAGATGATAGTAGCAATGATGCGGACTAGGTCTGTGATCAGAGGATTATCCTCATTGCTGCATAGAAGAATTATGTTCTTGATGCACCAATAGGTGACAGTCCTATTGCAGGAGCAGATACAGATGTTATGAACGTTTGATAAGCTCAGTATGATGAATACTTGATAGTTTAGTGCGTCATGCTTTACGGCTTAGAACCGGGACTTCAAAAATGTTTTGAACGCCATGGAGCATATGAGATGTTCCAAGAGCTGGAAATGATATTTCAGACTCATGACCGTGTCAAGAGGTATGAGACCTCTGACAAGTACCTTGCCTACAAGATGGAGGAGAATAGCTTAACTAGTGAGCATGTGCTCAGAATGTATGGGTGATACACCTATTTTGCATCATGCTTTTATATCAATATTATTGCATTATGGGCTGTTATTACACATTATGTCACAATACTTATGCCTATTCTCTCTTATTTTACAAGGTTTACATAAAGAAGGGAGAATGCCGGCAGCTGGGATTCTGGGCTGGAAAAGGAGCAAATATTACAGACCTATTCTGCACAACTCCAAAAGTCCTGAAACTTCACGGAAGATGTTTTCCAAATATATAAAAAATATTGAGAGCAAGAACTTCACCAGGGGGCCACACCCTGCCCACGAGGGTGGGGGGCGCGTCCTACCCCCCTGGGCGCGCCCCCTACCCCGTGGGCCCCCTGGTGGCCCTCCGGTGGCCATATTCTGCTATATGGAGTCTTTTGATGGGAAAAAAATGATAAGCCATCTTCTCGGACGGAACTCCGCCGCCATGAGGCGGAACCTTGGCGGAACCAATCTAGGGCTCTGGCAGAGCTGTTCTGCCGGGGAAACTTCCCTCCCGGAGGGGGAAATCATTGCCATTGTCATCACCAACGCTCCTCTCATCGGGAGAGGGCAATCTCCATCAACATCTTCATCAGCACCATCTCATCTCAAAACCCTAGTTCATCTCTTGTATCCAATTCTTGTCTCCAAGTCCGGGATTAGTGCTAGTAGGTTGCTAGTAGTGTTAATTACTCCTTGTAGTTGATGCTAGTTGGTTTAATTGGTGGAAGACCATATGTTCAGATCCTATATGCATATTAATACCCCTCTGATTATGAACATGTTTATGCTTTGTGAGTAGTTACTTTTGTTTCTGAGGACATGGGAGAAGTATTGCTATTAGTAGTCATGTGAATTTTGTATTCGTTCCATATTTTGATGAGATGTATGTTGTCGCTCCTCTAGTGGTGTTATGTGAACGGCGACTACATGACACTTCACCATTATTTGGGCCTAGAGGAAGGCATTGGGAAGTAACAAGTAGATGATGGGTTGCTAGAGTGACAGAAGCTTAAACCCTAGTTTATGCGTTGCTTCGTAAGGGGGCTGATTTGGATCCATATGTTTCATGCTATGGTTAGGTTTACCTTAATACTTTTGTTGTAGTTGCGGATGCTTGCAATAGAGGTTAATCATAAGTGGGATGATTGTCCAAGTAAGGACAGTACCCAAGCACCGGTCCACCCACATACCAAATTATCAAAGTACCGAACGCGAATCATATGAACGTGATGAAAACTAGCTTGACAATATTCCCATGTGTCCTCGGGAGCGCTTTACATCATATAAGAGTTTGTCCAGGCTTGTCCTTTGCTACAAAAAGGATTGGGCCACCTTGCTGCACCTTATTTACTTTTGTTACTTGTTGCTCGTTACAAATTATCTTATCACAAAACTATCTATTACCACTTATTTCAGTACTTGCAGAGAATACCTTGCTGGAAACCGCTTATCATTTCCTTGTGCTCCTCATTGGGTTCGACACTCTTACTTATCAAAAGGACTACGATAGATCCCCTATACTTGTGGGTCATCAAGACTCTTTTCTGGCGCCGTTGCCGGGGAGTGAAGCGCCTTTGGTAGGTGGAATTTGGTAAGAAAAAATTTATATAGTGTGCTGAAATTTACTGTCACTTGTTACCATGGAAGGTAATCCTCTGAGGGGCTTGTTCGGGGTATCTTCACCCCGACCAGTAGAGCAAAGAGTTGCTCCTCAACCTACTGAACCTACTGAAAATGAAAATGAAAATGAAAATGCTTGCTTTGAAGTTCCTTCGGGTATGATAGAAAAACTTCTAGCTAATCCTTTTTTAGGAGATGGAACAAAACATCCTGATGAACATTTGATATATGTTGATGAAGTTTGTGGATTATTTTAGCTTGCAGGTGTACCCGGAGATGTTGTTAAGAAGAAGGTCTTCCCTTTATCTTTGAGGGGAGATGCATCGACATGTTATAGGCTATGTGATGATATGAGGTCTTGAAATTACAAATGATTGAAATTGGAATTTCATCAGAAGTTTTATCCTATGCACCTTGTTCATCGTGATCGCAATTATATATATAATTTTTGGCCTCGCGAAGGAGAAAGCATCGCTCAAGCTTGGGGGAGGCTTAAATCAATGTTATATTCATGCCCCAATCATGAGCTCTCAAGAGAAATGATTATTCAAAATTTTTATGCTCGGCTTTCTGGTAACAATCGCACCATGCTTGATACTTCTTGTGCTGGCTCTTTTATGATGAAGACTATTGAATTCAAATGGGATTTATTGGAAAGAATTAAACGCAACTCTGAAGATTGGGACCTCGACAATGGTAAGCAGTCAGGTATGACACCTACTTTTGATTGTGTTAAATCTTTTATGGATACCGATATTTTTCGTAAATTTAGCACTAAATATGGACTTGACTCTGAGATAGTAGCTTCTTTCTGTGAATCTTTTGCTGCTTATGTTGATCTCCCCAAGGAGAAGTGGTTTAAATATCATCCTCCCATAGAAGTAAAAGTGGTTGCACCTATTAAAGTTGAAGAAAAGACTATCACTTATAATGATCCTATTGTTCCTACTTCTTATGTTGAGAAACCACCTTTCCCTGTTAGGATAAAGGATCATGCTAAAGCTTCAACTGTGGTTCGTAAAAGCAATATTAAAACATATACACCTCCTGAGCAAGTTAAAGTTGAACCTAATATTGCCATTGTTAAAGATCTCTTGTCTGATAATATAGATGGGCATGTTATTTATTTCTGTAATGAAACTGCTAGAATTGCTAAACCCCGTGATAAAGATAAACCTAGACCTGTGGTAGGCATGCCTATTATTTCTGTTAAAATAGGAGATCATTGTTATCATGGTTTATGTGATATGGGTGCTAGTGCTAGTGCAATACCTTATTCCTTATACAAAGAAGTTATGCATGATATTGCACCTGCTGAGATGGAAGATATTAATGTCACAATTAAACTTGCCAATAGAGATACTATTTCACCAATGGAAATTGTTAGAGATGTTGAAGTCTTGTGTGGGAAAACTAAATATCCTGCTGATTTTCTTGTTCTTGGTTCCCCACAAGATAGCTTTTGTCCGATTATATTTGGTAGACCCTTCTTAAATACTGTTAATGCTACCATAGATTGCAAAAGAGATGTTGTTACTATCGGTTTAGATGATATGACTCATGAATTTATTTTTTCTAAATTTAGTAGACAACACTGTGAAGAAGAATTACCTAGTAAGGATGAAATTATTGGTCTTGCTTCTATTGCCGTACCTCCTAGTGATCCTTTAGAACAATATTTGCTAGACCATGAAAATGATATGTTTATGAATGAAAGAAGGGAATTGGATGAAGTATTCTTTAAACAGGAACCTATTCCGAAAAACAATTTACCTGTTGAAATCCTAGGGGATCCTCCTCCACCCAAGGGTGATCCCGTGTTTGAGCTTAAACCGTTACCTGATACTCTTAAATATGCTTATCTTGATGAGAAAAAGATATATCCTGTTATTGTTAGTGATAACCGTTCAGAGCATGAGGAAGAGAGATTATTGAAAACTCTGAAGAAGCACCGCGCTGCTATTGGGTATACTCTTGATGATCTTAAGGGCATTAGTCCCACTCTATGCCAACATAAAATTAATTTGGAAGAAGATGCTAAACCAGTTCGTGATCATCAATGCCGGCTAAATCTTAAAATGAAAGAAGTGGTAAGAAAGGAGTTACTAATGCTCCTTGAGGCAGGTATATTTTATTCCGTTGCTGAAGGGTAAGCCCTGTCAGTGGGTAAGCCCTGTCCAGTGTGTCCCTAAGAAGGGAGGTATTACTGTTATTCCTAATGATAAAGATGAATTGATTCCTCAATGAATTATTACAGGTTATAGGATGGTAATTGATTTCCGCAAATTAAATAAGGCTACTAAAAAAGATCATTACCCCTTACGTTTTATCATCAAATGCTAGAAAGATTGTCCAAACATACACAATTTTGCTTTCTAGATGGTTATTCTGGTTTCTCTCAAATACCTGTGTCAGCCAAAGATCAATCAAAGACTACTTTTGCATGCCCTTTTGGTACTTTTGCTTATAGACGTATGCCTTTTGGTTTATGTAATTCACCTGCTACCTTTCAAAGATGCATGATGGCTATATTCTCTGACTTCCGTGAAAAGATTTGTGAGGTTTTCATGGATGACTTTTTCGTCTATGGGTCTTCTTTTGATGATTGCTTGAGCAACCTTGATCGAGTTTTGCAGAGATGTGAAGAAACTAATCTTGTCTTGAATTGGTAAAAGTGCCACTTTATGGTTAATGAAGGTATTGTCTTGGGTCATAAAGTTTCTGAAAGAGGTATTGAAGTTGATAAAGCCAAGGTTGATGCTATTGAAAAGATGCCATGTCCCAAGGACATCAAAGGTATAAGAAGTTTCCTTGGTCATGCCGGTTTTTTAGGAGGTTCATTAAGGACTTCTCAAAAATCTCTCGGCCTCTGACTAATTTATTACAAAAAGATATACCATTTGTCTTTGATGATGATTGTATAGAAGCATTTGAAATACTTAAGAAAACATTGATCTCCGCACCTATTGTTCAGCCACCTGATTGGAATTTACCCTTTGAAATTATGTGTGATGCTAGTGATTATGCTGTAGGTGTTGTTCTAGGACAAAGAGTTGATAAGAAACTAATTGTTATTCAATATTCTAGTAAAACTCTACACAATGCTCAAAGAAATTATGCTACTACTAAAAAAGAATTCTTAGCCGTTGTATTTGCTTGTGATAAGTTTAGACCTTATATTGTTAATTCTAAAGTAACTATTCACACTGATCATGCTGATATTAAATATCTTATGGAAAAGAAAGATGCTAAACCTAGACTTATTAGATGGGTTCTCTTACTACAAGAATTTGATTTGCATATTGTTGATAGAAAAGGAGCTGAGAACCCCGTTGCAGACAACTTGTCTAGGTTAGAAAATGTGCTTGATGACCCACTACCTATTGATGATAGCTTTCCTGATGAGCAATTAAATGTCATAAATGCTTCTCATACTGCTCCATGGTATGCTGATTATGCTAATTACATTGTTGCTAAGTTTATACCACCTAGTTTCACATACCAGCAAAAGAAAAAGTTCTTCTATGATTTGAGGCATTACTTTTGGGATGACCCACATCTTTATAAAGAAGGAGTAGATGGTCTTATTAGACGTTGTGCACCTGAGCATGAACAGGAACAGATCCTACGCAAGTGTCACTCCAAAGCCTATGTAGGACACCATGCTGAAGATAGGACTGCACATAAGGTATTGCAATCTGGTTTTTATTGGCCTACTCTCTTCAAGGATGCCCGTAAGTTTGTCTTATCTTGTGATGAATGTCAAAGAATTGGTAATATTAGTAGACGTCAAGAAATGCCTATGAATTATTCACTTGTTATTGAACCATTTGATGTTTGGGGCTTTGACTATATGGGACCTTTTCCTTCCTCTAATGGTTATACACATATTTTAGTTGCTGTTGATTATGTTACTAAGTGGGTAGAAGCTATTCCAACTAGTAGTGATGATCATAACACTTCTATTAAAATGCTTAAAGAAGTTATTTTTCCAAGATTTGGAGTCCCTAGATATTTAATGACTAATGGTGGTTCACATTTTATTCATGGTGCTTTCCGTAAAATGCTTGCTAAATATGATGTTAATCATAGAATTGCATCTCCTTATCACCCTCAGTCTAGTGGTCATGTAGAATAGAGTAATAGAGAACTCAAATTAATTTTGCAAAATACTGTTAATAGGTCTAGAAAGAATTGGTCCAAGAAACTTGATGATGCATTATGGGCCTATAGAACAGCATATAAAAATCCTATGGGTATGTCTCCGTATAAAATGGTCTATGGAAAAGCATGTCACTTACCTCTCGAACTAGAACACAAGGCTTATTGGGCTATTAAAGAACTTAATTATGATTTTAAACTTTCTGGTGAGAAGAGGTTATTTGATATATGCTCACTTGTTGAATGGAGAACCCAAGCCAACGGAAATGCCAAGTTTTTTAAAGAAAAAGTTAAAAGATGGCATGACAAAAGGATACAAAAGCGTGAGTGTAATGTAGGTGATTATGTATTGCTATGCAACTCTCGTTTAAGATTTTTTGTAGGAAAGCTTCTCTCTAAATGGGAAGGTCCTTACGTCATCGAGGAGGTCTACCGTTCCGGTGCCATAAAATCAACAACTTCGAAGGCACCAATCCGAAGGTGGTGAATGGTCAAAGAATAAAACACTATATCTCAGGTAATCCCATAAATGTTGAAACCAATGTTATCGAAACCGTAACCCCGGAGGAATACATGAGGGACACTCTCCGGAATGTTTCAGATTCCGAAAAGGAATAGGTATGTGGTACGGTAAGTAAACCGACTCCAAAACAGTTTTAAGGCAATATTTCTCCGTTTTGGAATATTTATTAAAATAGAAAAACAAGCAGCAGTCCGGGAAGGACACAAGGGCTCCACGAGGGTGGAGGGCGCGCCCCCTACCTCGTGGGCACCTCGTGTGCTCTCCGGATTCTGTTTTCGTGCACGCCACGTATTTTGATCGGTAAAAATTCATTATATAATCTCCCGGGGGATTTGCCTCCTGTATCACGCAAAAATCTCATGTCTTTGTTTTGAGATATTTTCTATTAGGGTTGTCAAGGCCAGGCACTATGTCGTCTCCCTCCTCCTCCAACCATGAGGGCAACGATGCTTGGCCAATGAAGATAGAGTTGAAGAGAGTAGAACCCATGGAGATCAACAAGGATGAAGGGATCAAGAAGGCCATGGATGACCAAGTTCCGGCAACAGAAGACACCCTTCAACCGGATCACAATCTTCTTACCCCAACATAAGTAGAAACTTTCAATATGATTGAGTTAGCTCGTATACAAAATAAGTATCTCACATGTGAAAATATTTTGTTGAAGGAGCAGATCATCGCACTCAAGGGCATTATCCGCAAATTAGAAGACCTCCTACGCTCGATGTGCGACTATCCATCATCAACATCCCCACCTTCTTCACCAACAAAGAAGAATTGAGTATCTGGTATGGGCACTCCACTTGGCAACTGCCAAGCTTGGGGGAGTGCCCCGGTATCATATCACCATCACTTTTATCTTTACCGTTTTTCTTAGTTCGATCCTTTTGGTAATATCTTGATCTAGTAGAATAAAAGTTCTTAGTGTGATCTAGTTGTGAGTTTTGCTTTATTATCCTTCTATGTAATCGAGTCCGTGAGCTATATAATAAAGATTAGTGTTGAGTCAAGGGCTTGATTATTTTGCCATGATCCTAAGTGAATAAAAGAAAAGAGAAAGAAATAAAAAGAAACAAGGAGATCATGTGAGTCTTATGGAGAGTAATGAGCTCACATAGAAAGAGTATGATGAATAAAAGTTGTTGAGGGTTGACAAACACAGTTTTGGTCATCGTTGCAATTAATAGGAAGTAATAAAGAAAGAGAGGTCTTCACATATAGATATACTATCTTGGACATCTATTATGATTGTGAGCACTCATTAAAATATGACATGCTAAAGAGTTGACATTGGACAAGGAAGACAACGTAATGGGTTATGTTTTCTTACATCTGAGATAAATTATATTGTCATGGATCATCCAACATGTTGAGCTTGCCTTTCCCCCTCATGCTAGCCAAATTCATTGCACCAAGTAGAGATACTACTTGTGCTTCCAAATACCCTTACACCAGTCTTGCCATAAGAGTCCACCATATCTAGCTATGGATTGAGTAAGATCCATCAAGTAAGTTGTCATCGGTGCAAGCAATAAAATTGCTCTCTAAATATGTATGATTAATTGGTGTGGAGGAAATAAGCTTTATACGATCGTGTGATATGGAAGTAATAAAAGTGACAGACTGCATAATAAAGGTCCATATCACAGGTGGCAACATAAAGTGACGTTCTTTCGCATTAAGATTTTGTGCATCCAACTATAAAAGCGCATGACAACCTCTGCTTCCCTCTGCGAAGGGCCTATCTTTTACTTTTATCTCCTACATTGCATAAGAGTCATGGTGATTTTCACCCTTCCTTTTTACACTTTATCCTTTCGCAAGCACAATATGTTGGAAAGATCCTGGTATATATGGCTAATTGGATGTGAGTTTTCATGAACTATTACTGTTGACATTACCTTTGAGGTAAAACATTGGGAGGCAAAACTATAAGCCCCTATCTTTCTCTGTGTCCGATTAAAACTCCATACCCATAAGTATTGCGTGAGTGTCAGCAATTGTGAAAGACTATATGAGAGTTGAGTATGTGGACTTGCTGAAAAGCTCTTATACATTGACCCTTTCCTATGTCATGATAAATTGCAATTGCTTCAATGACTGAGATTATAGTTTGTTAGTTTTCAATGAAGTTTACGATTCATACTTGATATTGTGATTGAATTATTACTCTAGCATTAGAGATTATATGACAAAGAATTATATGAGTTGTTGTTCTAAGAATGATCATGATGCCCTCATGTTCGTATTTTATTTTTATCGACACCTCTATCTCTAAACATGTGGACATATTTTTCGATTTCAGCTTTTCGCTTGAGGACAAGCGAGGTCTAAGCTTGGGGGAGTTGATACGTCCATTTTGCATCATGCTTTTATATCAATATTTATTGCATTATGGTCTGTTATTACACATCATGTCACAATACTTATGCCTATTCTCTCTTATTTTACAAGGTTTACAAAAAGAAGGGAGAATGCCGGCAGCTGGGATTCTGGGCTGGAAAAGGAGAAAATATTAGAGACCTATTCTGCACAACTCCAAAAGTCCCGAAACTTCACGGAAGATGTTTTCCAAATATATAAAAAATATTGAGAGCAAGAACTTCACCAAGGGGGGCACACCCTGCCCACGAGGGTGGGGGGCGCGCCCCCTACCTCGTGGGCCCCCTAGTGGACCTCCAGTGGCCATCTTCTGCTATATGGAGTCTTTCAATGGGGAAAAAATGATAAGCCATCTTCTCGGACGAAACTCCGCCGCCACGAGGCGGAACCTTGGCGGAACCAATCTAGGGCTCTGGCGGAGCTGTTCTGCCGGGGAAACTTCCCTCCCAGAGGGGGAAATCATCGCCATCGTCATCACCAACGCTCCTATCATCGGGAGAGGGAAATCTCCATCAACATCTTCATCAGCACCATCTCATCTCAAAACCCTAGTTCATCTCTTGTATCCAATTCGTGTCTCCAAGTCCGGGATTGGTGCTGGTAGGTTGCTAGTAGTGTTAATTACTCCTTGTAGTTGATGCTAGTTGGTTTAATTGGTGGAAGATCATATGTTCAGATCCTATATGCATATTAATACCCCTCTGATTATGAACATGTTTATGCTTTGTGAGTAGTTACTTTTGTTCCCGAGGACATGGGAGAAGTCTTTCTATTAGTAGTCATGTGAATTTGGTATTCGTTCGATATTTTGATGAGATGTATGTTGTCTCTCCTCTAGTGGTGTTATGTGAACGTCGACTACATGACACTTCACCATTATTTGGGCCTAGAGGAAGGCATTGGGAAGTAATAAGTAGATGATGGGTTGCTAGAGTGACAGAAGCTTAAACCCTAGTTTATGCGTTGCTTCGTAAGGGGGCTGATTTGGATCCATATGTTTCATGCTATGGTTAGGTTTACCTTAATACTTTTGTTGTAGTTGCGGATGCTTGTAATAGAGGTTAATCATAAGTGGGATGCTTGTCCAAGTAAGGACAGTACCCAAGCACTGGTCCACCCACATACCAAATTATCAAAGTACCGAACGCGAATCATATGAACGTGATGAAAACTAGCTTGACGATATTCCCATGTGTCCTCGGGAGCGCTTTACATCATATAAGAGTTTGTCCAGGCTTGTCCTTTGCTACAAAAAGGATTGGGCCACCTTGCTGCACCTTATTTACTTTTGTTACTTGTTGCTCGTTACAAATTATCTTATCACAAAACTATCTGTTACCACTTATTTCAGTACTTGCAGAGAATACCTTGCTGGAAATCGCTTATCATTTCCTTCTGCTCCTCATTGGGTTCGACACTCTTACTTATCGATAGGACTACGATAGATCCCCTATACTTGTGGGTCATCAATGGGTACTACAATCGCTTGAATCAAGTGGGAGTTAATCTTCCAGATAAGATAGTGATTGATAGAGTTCTCTAGTCAATGTCACCAAGTTACTAGAACTTCGTGATGAACTACAATATGCAAGGGATGACGAAAACGATTCTCAAGCTCTTCGTGATGCTGAAATCGGCGAAGGTAGAAATCAAGAAATAGCATCAAGTGTTGATGGTTAACGAAACCACTAGTTTCAAGAAAAAAGGCAAGGGAAAGAAAGGGAACTAAAAGAAGAATGGCAAGCAAGTTTCCACTCCCGTGAAGAAGCCCAAAGCTGGACCCAAACCTGAAATTGAGTGTTTCTACTGCAAACAAAATGGTCACTGGAAGCGAAACTACCGAAAAAAACTTGGCGGATAAGAAGGATGGAAAATTGAACAAACGTACATTTGATATACATGTTATTGATGTGTACT
Source organism: Triticum dicoccoides (assembly GCF_002162155.2). Classification (NCBI taxonomy): domain Eukaryota; kingdom Viridiplantae; phylum Streptophyta; class Magnoliopsida; order Poales; family Poaceae; genus Triticum; species Triticum dicoccoides. Next base: position 424,144,101 of record NC_041388.1, on the reverse strand, counting down.
TTACTAGTGTTCATAGTAGTCCCTGGGTATTTGATACTGGTTCAGTGGCTAAGATTTGTAACTCAAAACAGGAGTTGCAAAATGAACAAAAACTAGTTAAGGGTGAGGTGACGATGTGTGTTGCAAATGATTCCAAGGTTGATAAGATCACCATCGCACACTCCCTTTACCTTCGGGATTAGTGTTGAACCTAAAATAAATGTTATTTGGTGTTTGCGTTGAGCATGAATATGATTGGATCATGTTTATTGCAATACAGTTATTCATTTGAGTTAAAGAATAATTGTTGTTCTGTTTATATGAATAAAACCTTCTACAGTCATACACTCAATACAAGTGGTTTATTGAATCTCGATCGTAGTGATACACATATTCACAATATTGATGCCAAAAGATGCAAAGTTGATAATGACAGTGCAACATATTTGTGGCACTACCATTTAGGTCATATTGGTGTAAAGCGCATGAAGAAACTCCATGCAGATGGACTTTTGAAATCACTTGATTATGAATCATTTGATACTTGCGAACCATGCCTCATGGGAAAGATGACTAAAATTCCGTTCTCTGGAACAATGGAGCGAGCTAATGACTTATTGGAAATAATACATACCACTATATGCAGTCCGAGAGTATTGAAGCACGCGGTGGGTATCATTATTTTTTGACCTTCATAGATGATTTGAGTAGATATGAGTATATCTACTTAATGAAACACAAGTCTAAAATATTTGAAAAGTTCAAAGAAATTCAGAGTGAAGTGGAGAATCATCGTAACAAGAAAATAAAGTTTCTACGATCTGATCGCGGAGGCGAATATTTGAGTTACGAGTTTGTCCTTCATTTAAAACAATATGGAATAGTTTCACAACTCACGCCACCTGGAACACCACAGCGTAATGGTGTGTCCGAACATCGTAACCGTACTTTATTAGATATGGTGTGATCTATGATGTCTCTTATTGATTTACCCCTACCATTTTGGGGTTATGCATTAGAGACAATTGCATTCACGTTAAATAGGGCACTGTCTAATTCCGTTGAGATGACACCATATGAACTGTGGTTTGGAAAGAAACCTAAGCTGTCGTTTCTTAAAAGTTTGGGGATGCCACGCTTATGTCAAAAGGCTTTAGCCTGATAAGCTCGAACCCAAAGCGGAGAAGTACATCTTCATAGGATAACCTAAGGAAACAATTCAGTACACCTTCTACCACAGATTCGAAGGCAAGATCTTCGTTGCCGAGAATGGAACCTTTCTAGAGAAGGAGTTTCTCTCGAAAGAAGTGAGTGGGAGGAAAGTAGAACTTGATGAGGTAATTGTACCTTCTCTTGAATTGGTAAGTAGCTCATCAGAGAAATCCATTCCCGTGATGCCTACACCAACTAGAGAAGAAGCTAATGATAATGACCACTAAACTTCAGATCAAGTTACTACTGGACCTTGTAGGTCGAACAAAGCACGTACGGCACCAGAGTGGTACGGTAATCCTATCCTGAAAGTCATGTTATTAGACCATGGCGAACCTACGAACTATGAAGAATCTATGATGAGCCCAGATTCCGACAGATGGCTTGAGGCCATGAAATCTAAGATAGGATCCACGTATGAGAACAAAGTGTGGACTTGCCCAATGAACGGCAAGCCATTGAGAATAAATGGATCTTCAAAAGGAAGATGGACGCTAATGATAGTGTTACTATCTACAAAGCTCGACTTGCCGCAAAATGTTTTCAACAAGTTCAAGGTGTTGGCTACGATAAGATTTTCTCACTCGTAGCGATGCTTAAGTCTGTCCGAATCATGTTAGCAATTGCCGCATTTTATGAAATCTGGAAAATGGATGTCAAAACTGCATTCCTTAATAGATTTCCTAAAGAAGAGTTCTATATGATGCAACCAAAAGGTTTTGTCGATCCTAAAGGTGCGGACAAAGTGTGCAAACTCCAGCGATCCATCTATGGACTGATGCAAGCATCTCGGAGTTGGGATACACACTTTGATAAGGTGATCAAGGCATATGGTTTTATACAGACTTATGGTGAAGCTTGTATTTACAAGAAAGTGAGTGGGAGCTTTGTAGCATTTCTGATATTATATGTGGATGACATATTGTTGATTGGAAATGACATAAAATTTCTAGATAGCATAAAGGATATTTGAATAAGAATTTTTCTACGAAAAACCTCGGTGAAGCTGCTTACATATTGAGCATCAAGATCTATAGGGATAGATCAAGACGCTTAATAGGACTTCCACAAAGCACATACCTTGATACAGTTTTGAAGAAGTTCAAAATGGATCAATCAAATAAAGGGTTCTTGCCTGTGTTAGAAGGTGTGAAATTGAGTAAGACTCAAAACCAGACCACGGCAGAAGATAGAGAGAGAATGAAAGTCATTCCCTATGCCTCTGCCATAGGTTCTATAAAGTATGCTATGTTGTGTACCAGACTTGTTGTGTGCCTTGCCATGAGTTTTACAAGGGGGTACAACAGTGATCCAGGAGTAGATCACTAGACATCGGTCAAAATTATCCTTAAAGGACTAAGGAAATATTTATCGGTTATGGAGGTGACAAAGAGTTCGTCATAAAGGGTTACGTCAATGCAAGCTTTGACACTGATCTGGATGACTCCGAGTCTCAATCTGGATACATATTGAAAGTGGGAGCAAATAGCTAAAGTAGCTCCGTGCATGGCATTGCAGACATAGAAATTTGCAAAATACATATGGATCTGAATGTGGCAGACCCGGTGACTAAACCTCTCTCACAAGCAAAACATGATCACACCTTAGTACTCTTTGGGCATTAGTCACATGGTGATGTGAACTAGATTATTGACTCTAGTAAACCCTTTGGGTGTTGGTCACATGGTGATGTGAACTATGTGTGCTAATCACATAAAGATGTGAACTATTGGTGTTAAATCACATGGCGATGTGAACTAGATTATTGACTCTAGTGCAAGTGGGAGACTAAAGGAAATATGTCCTAGAGGCAATAATAAAGTTGTTATTTTATATTTCCTTATATCATGATAAATGTTTATTATTCATGCTAGAATTGTATTAACCCGAAACTTGATACATGTGTGGATACATAGACAAAACACCGTGTCCCTAGCAAGCCTCTACTAGACTAGCTCGTTAATCAAAGATGGTTAAGTTTCCTAACCATAGACATGTGTTGTCATTTTATGAACGGGATCACATCATTAGGAGAATGATGTGATGGAAAAGACCCATCCGTTAGCTTAGCATATTGATCATTTAGTTTTATTGCTATTGCTTTCTTCATGTCAAATACATATTCCTTCGACTATGAGATTATGCAACTCCCGGTTACCGGAGGAATACCTTGTGTGCTATCAAACGTCACAACGTAACTGTGTGATTATAAAGATGCTCTATAGGTATCTCCGAAGGTGTTTGTTGGGTTGGCATAGATCGAGATTAGGATTTTTCACTCCAAATATCAGAGAGGTATCTCTAGGCCCTCTCGGTAATACACATAATAAGAAGCCTTGCAAGCATTGTGACTAATGAGTTAGTTGCGGGATGATGTATTATAGAACAAGTAAAGGGACTTGCCAGTAACAAGATTGAACTAGGTATGAAGATACCGACGATCGAATCTCGGGCAAGGAACAGACCGATGACAAGGGGAATAACTTACGTTGTCATTACGGTACGACCGATAAAGATCTTCGTAGAATATGTGGGAACCAATATGAGCATCCAAGTTCCGCTGTTGGTTATTGACCGGAGAGGTGTCTCCATCATGTCTACATAGTTCTCGAACCCGTAGGGTCTGTGTCGGTGTCAAAACCGGCGGATCTCGGGTAGGGGGTCCCGAACTGTGCGTCTAGGCGGATGGTAACAGGAGACAAGGGACACGATGTTTTTACCCAGGTTCGGGCCCTCTCGATGGAGGTAAAACCCTACTCTTGCTTGATTAATATTGATGATATGGGTAGTACAATAGTAGATCTACCACGAGATCAAGGAGGCTAAACCCTAGAAGCTAGCCTATGGTATGATTGTTGTTCGTCCTATGGACTAAAACCCTCCGGTTTATGTAGACACCGGAGAGGGCTAGGGTTACACAGAGTCGGTTACAATGGTAGGAGATCTACATATCCGTATCGCCAAGCTTGCCTTCCACGCCAAGGAAAGTCCCTTCCGGACATGGGACAAAGTCTTCAATCTTGTATCTTCATAGTCCAGGAGTCCGACCGAAGGTATTGTCCGGCTATTCGGACACCCCCTAATCCATGACTCCCTTAGTAGCCCCTGAACCAGGCTTCAATGACGACGAGTTCGACGCACAGATCGTCTTCTGCATTGCAAGGCGGGTTCCTCCTCCAAGTAATTCATAGAAGATTTTGAACACAAAGGTAGTGTCCGGCTCTGCAAAATAAGTTTCCACATATTGCCATAGAGAGAATAATATTTAAACAAATCTAATCTGCTGACGTATTCCGTAGCATGACATCACACCATGGCCAAGTCTTTATTCGAATCGTTTTACTGTCCCTCCTCAGCGCGTTTAGCGAGGCGGTTTCCTTGGCACGTCTTGTCAAAGCAGAGATCGTGTCCCCTTATTCCGGGATTCTCATTAATACGGGCGTGGGTAACCCAACCGCGCCATTGATTACGGCGCTTGGGAGATAAGCGAGTTTTACCAGGCTGGTGGGGACGCATAGTCGCGTCCGCCCATATAAGGGGATAAGGATCCACCTTTTCATCCACGCCTTCTTCCTCCTTTGCCTATCCATTTCCGCGCACTCGAGCTCCAGCGCCCATGTCCGCACACCCCACCTCAACCTTCTCCAGCCATGTCTGGAGCGGGAGGCAAGTGGATGGTCTCCTCCATCACGGAGGGACACATCAGAAAACTGAGGAAGGCTGGATACTTGTCTAACTACATTGCGCACCGTCTTCCCAAAGAGGGGCAGCTCATCCCCACCCCTAGGCCCCATGAGAGGGTGGTGTTCCTTCCCCATTTCCTCCGCGGACTGGGATTCCCTCTCCACCCATTTGTCTGGGGGCTCACGTTCTACTATGGCCTGGATTTCCACGATCTGGCCCCGAACTTTGTCCTCAACATCTTGGCGTTTATCGTCGTGTGCAAGGCTTTCCTCTGCATCCGCCCCCATTTCGGCCTATGGCTCAAGACTTTCAATGTCAAGCCAAAGGTGGTGCGCAGCACCCAGGCGGAGTGCGGAGGCGCCATGGTGGGCAAGATGCCCAACGTCCTATGGCTCGAGGGCTCCTTCGTGGAGACCCTAAAGGGGTGGCAATCAGGATGGTTTTACATCACCGAGCCGCGCGACCCTGAATGGGTCGCAGCCCCTGAGTTCCGATCCGGACCCCCTACGTAGCTCACCTCCTGGAAAGAGACGGGCCTGTCGTGGGGTAAAAAAGGAGAGCTGACCGGACTCCAAACATGCGGCCAAACCCTGGTGGACAAGAAGCTCAAACTTGTCAACGTAGTCCAGGTTATGCTCATCCGCCGGATCCTCCCGTGTCAACAACGGGCTTTCAACCTGTGGGAGTTCGACCCGGCGCAGCACCGAACTCTGAGCAGGCTCTTCGACACGATGTATGAAGATGCTTGGAAGGTGCTTTTCAAGGGCGCCGAGGCCCCCGCATCCGCTACCGAGGATCGCGGATTCAGCACGCAGCGTCACACTAGTGCGGTAAACTGTTTTTACCTTTTACAGGGTGTTAGTTTTTCATAGTTTGACTCCATGCGGGATCTAAGCTCCCTTACCTTTGACAGGATTGGCAGGAGACGTCCAGACAGATCAACTGTTCGGCTCCTTTACCCGAAGGCCCAGCGGACGCTCGCTTGGCGAAGCTGCTGGTTCCGGCACCCTATGTGGTGCCGGAGAAGAAGGCCAAGAAGAAGGCCACGGGGAATCGAAAGAGTGCCCGACGCCTGGAGGTGTCGGGTTCATCATCCGATGACTCCAAGACGCACTCCTCCCGTGCAGACAAGGAGGAGGAAGAGGAGACCTCTCCCCCTCCAGCGGGGGGAGGGAAGAAAAGGAAGGCCGCCCCAACTGGGGAGGCCGAAGGGTCCAAGAAGGGGAAGACCCTTCCTTTGGACTACTCCACCAACGCCGACGACGGCGAAGAGGAGTGACCGCATAGGGCCAAGCCCCTGGCGAGATCGTAAGTATTCGGACACTAGAGCAATTCATAGTGTTCCTTTCTTGCACAGCTCCTCCTTACACCGAATATGACTATGCAGTCCGCCCAAGGCCGGGCTTGACGAGTCGTCGAGCGGCTCCCTGGATTCGTCGGACGTGAATTCACTTCCGCCTGCTACCTCCCCCCACCCTACGGACGACGCCGAGGTGCTGTCCCAACAGGTTCCAAGCCAGGAGGAGGTGGTCCTGGAGGCACCGCAAGGCGACCTCCCGGTCTCCAGGCGCAAAGGGGATAAAACCCCCAAGGGCTATGAGTCCGGCCTTGAGCCGGACACCGCGCCGGAACCTTCAACGGTTCCGGACTCCGGTAGGCAGCCTCCTTCCAAGAGGAGCAAGCCTACCGAGCTGGTGACCTCCGTCCAACCGGAGGCACCGAACAATTTGCTGGAGGTGCTTAACGGCGCCTCCATTGACGATGGGCACCACACTATTATGAGTGCGGTGATCCAGAAGGTTCAGTCCGCCAAGAGCGGACTGACTGAAGCCTGTGCCAGCCTTCTAACAGGCTTTGAGGTAAGTAAAGAATATGTAAAAATATTACCGCATAGACAGTAGCCCCTGATGCTCTGTTCGGCGTTCGGAAAGAAAAGCCGAATAGAGGATCTAATAACATTCGCAGGAGTCTAACACAATCAAGTCAATATGCATATGCAGGCTTCACTGCTGGCCTCCGCCGCACTGACTGCGGAGGTGGATACGCTGAAGCAAAACCTCGCGCGGTCCGAGAACGAGCTCGGCCATGCCAAGAGGCAACTTGAGGAGAAGGAAGGTAAGTAATACCTTGCGCAAGTATATAGAGAAGATGTGGTTGCAAAAAATGACAGGATCAACGTGCTATTATAGGGGTCACGACCGAGGTGGCAACCCATAAGAAAGCGCTGTCCGAGGCTGAAAACAGAGCGGCCACGAAGCGCACAGAGAGAGGGAAGCAGGAGGCGTGGGTGGAGGAGGTGCAGAAAGAGCTTCAGGCTCTCGTGAAAAAACACGAGAGTTTGGAGCTTGACTCAAAGACGCAAGCGTCCGAGCTTGCGGCAGCCCTTGAAAGCGCGAAGTCTGCCAAGGCCGAACCCCAGAAAGCCCTCCAAGAAATTGAAGCCATAAAGAAGATAGCGGCGGGTAAGGCATTCATTATGCAAAGCAAGCATGTGAAAGTGAATTACTTGTTACTTACCCGAGTCCGGAGCTCTCCAGGAGCATTCGCAGATTTGCCCCACAGTGCGTCTGATGACGCCGCCTACTACCGAGCCGAAGAAGGGAGCTCGACGAAGAAGGTGTTCTGGTCTCAGTATGCCGAGGCCGGACACCTGGTGCCTTTGAGCGACCAGCTGAAGCAAATGGTCGAGCTCCACAAGGTGGCCGAACAGGCCATAAAGGGCCTCCTAGTTCGGCTTTGGCCTGGAGAGGCTCTGCTTGGTAGCTACTTCGGGCTGGTGAGGCAGCTGGTGGATGCCTGTCCATGGCTTGAAGTAATCAAGCGCTCCGTCTGCATCGAAGGTGCCCGTAGGGCGCTTGCCCGTGCTAAAGTGCACTGGGGCAAGATGGATGCGGAGAAGCTGGTGAAGGACGGGCCGCCGCCGGGCAAGGAGCATCGCGTCCCGGAAGCGTATTATGAGGGCGTCCTGAACGGTGCCCGCCTTATAGCGGATGAATGCTCCAAAGATGTATTTTTTGAGTAAACTCGCATTTGTGATCCTGTACGCTGAAAACTTGTTCATATGTGCTAAGTAACGCTTTTGAATTTAAAATATTACCTTATGTGCGGCCGTTTATCAAATTTGAGAGATGGCGAGTCGTTGGCTTCTGCCCCCATGCCACGAGTGCTGGGGTGTTCGGGATAAACATGAGCGCTCTTTTTGCCATTCTTGGGTCCTTCGAGGGAGGCGCTCAACACAACGAACAAGGCAATCGGACTATAATGCTTGAACACTCTCACTTAGCCATAGAATTCTATAATTTTAAATTTCGGCGAAGACCCTAGTGTTCGGAAGACCGAGTTCAGGGCGCTATCCACGCCTAGGCCGGACAAAGCCGACTCCTCGCTCTAAGCGGCATAAGTCTTTAGGGACTCAAAAACCTCTCGAACAGCGACCAGCTCTCGCCTCATCATGACGGTCAGTTTTAGCTTTCTCTACTGAGGTGCTTAGCCCAGCTCAACTGAGGCACAATCGCAGTAGTTCTCCTAGTGCTACCTTAGCCGATATAACAGAACGTAAGGTACCAAAACATAGGAGCCGGGCAAACCCAACTATTGACCCAAGACATGATTCGGAGCCGATGCATATAATGCTATAAGTTCGGGGTGCCACACTTGTGAAAGTGTTCGGACTTCTCACACAGTATTGTGGGGTACTTAAGCCCCTGGCGTATTGGCCGTACCAAAGTGTACGGGTGCAACATGTCATTAATGAACATATATTCGTAAAAAAGAGTAATGCAATAATAGACGGAAGCTATGCATTGTTTATTTTAAAAAAGCTGCGATCAAAGCAGAACGATACAAATAGTGCAATAAGCAAAAGATGGGATTATTAACTTGTCCTTTCCAGGGGCGAGCTGCGGAATGGTATGTGAAACAGGTATACTGCTCGTTATAGAGACCACCTTAGAGTTCCATAGTGCGGCGTAGCTTTCTACTTCCCTGGTTGTATCATTTGTGCGGCAATTTTTACTGCCGGACAAGCCTTCCGAAGAATGGAGTCCTGAAAATAAGAGAAAATTAAGAAATCGGCAGCCCCTAGTGTGGTTTAAGGCGCGTTTCGGGTGTGCCGTGATGGTGCCCCTCCCCCTGTGCCCATGGTATTTCCCGAGCGTAGTTATGTACGCGCAACACTGGTTTCGCAAGTTCGCGAGGGCTGGCGTTGGGGATGCATTGCTACCCTTGCTCGGAACGTGCCAGGCGGTCTTGTTGTAGGTTACTCCGGGTGCGCTTGACGGTGTCCAGACGTTTAATGGCCGGACTGGAGAATTGCCTTGAGAGGCTGCTTTGTACTTCCGCTGCGATAGCCGCCGTATGCTCCTCCGTTCGGAGAGAGCATTCGGTGTTTCCATTGACCGCGATGACTCCTCGAGGGCCTGGCATCTTGAGCTTGAGGTATGCGTAGTGCGGCACCACATTGAACTTGGCAAATGCGGTTCGCCCGAGCAGTGCGTGATAGCCACTGCGGAACGGGACTATGTCGAAGATTAACTCCTCGCTTCGGAAATTATCCAGAGATCCGAAGACCACTTCAAGTGTAACTGAGACTGTACAGTTGGCCTCTACACCTGGTATGACGCCTTTAAAGGTCATTTTAGTGGGTTTAATCCTCGAGGGATCGATACCCATTTTCCGCACTGTATCCTGGTAAAGCAGGTTCAGGCTGCTGCCGCCGTCCATAAGGACTCTAGTGAGGTCAAATCCGTCAATAATTGGGTCTAGAACCAATGCGGCGAAGCCGCCATGACGGATGCTAGTGGGGTGGTCCCTTCGATCAAAAGTGATCGGGCAGGAAGACCATGGGTTGAACTTTGGGGCGACTGGCTCCATCCGTATACTTCCCTTAGCGCACGCTTCCGCTCCCTCTTGGGGACGTGGGTTGCGTATATCATGTTCACCGTCCACACTTGTGGGGGAAAACCTTTCTGTCCACTGTTATTCGGCGGCCGGGGCTCCTCCTCGTCATCGCTATGCAACCCCTTGTCTCTGCTTTCGGCATTTCACTTGCCTGCCTGCTTGAACACCCAACAATCCCTGTTGATGTGATTGGCTGGTTTTTCGGGGGTGCCATGTATCTGGCATGAGCGGTTGAGTATTTGGTCCAAACTGGACGGGCCCAGAGTATTTCTTTTGAATGGCTTTTTTCGCTGACCGGGTTTAGAGCCTCTGGATCTGGCATTAACTGCCGTATCCTCAGTATTGTCGCCGTTAATGCGGCGCTTTTGCTTGTTGCGACGCGACCTGCCACTGCTGTCCTTGGTATCCGAATTACCAGGGCTCTTAGTCATGTTATTGCTGCGAGCTAGCCAGCTGTCTTCGCCCGCGCAAAAGCGGGTCATAAGTGTGGTGAGGGCTGCCATTGATTTCGGCTTTTCCTGTCCTAGGTGTCGTGAAAGCCACTCGTCGCGGATGTTATGCTTGAAGATTGCTAGGGCCTCTGCATCTGGACAGTCGATGATTTTATTTTTCTTGGTTAGGAACCATGTCCAGAATTGTCTGGCCGATTCCTCTGGCTGCTGAATTATGTGGCTAAGGTCATCGGCGTCTGGTGGTCGCACATAAGTGCCCTAGAAATTGTCGAGGAATGCGGTTTCCAGGTCCTCCCAACAACCAATTGATTCTGCTGGCAAGCTGTTAAGCCAATGCCGAGCTGGTCCTTTAAGCTTGAGTAGGAGGTATTTGATGGCGCATAGGTCATCACCGCGGGCCATGTGGATATGAAGGAGATAGTCCTCGATCCATACCGCAGGATCTGTTGTGCCATCGTATGATTCAATGTTCACGGGTTTGAAACCCTCGGGGATTTGATGATCCATTACTTCATCTGTGAAGTATAGTGGGTGTGCGGCGCCTCTGTATTGGGCTATATCACGACGCAGCTCAAACGAGCTTTGTCTACTGTGTTCGGCCTGGCCGGATTTACTGTATCCGGAGTGACGATTACCATCTCGTTCCGTAGGGCGCCCATGCGATCCGTAGATCGATCTTGTTTGCCTTGTCTTGTCCTCCAATATATCTCGCAGGTCTGGCGCATTTTCCCGTGCCTTGGTATTTTTTGAGCTGCGCCGGGGTGCGGCTTGAGTGGAGGGCCGAGAGGCCTCTCTGTCGTGGCCACGGGGTGGCCGGTCGGCCGCATCATGCGCTGGTGATGTAGGTTTAGGTGCTTCCTCCTCTAATTGGGGTAGCAACCTACACTTTGGGTAGCTCTTGGAGGGGCGTTCGAGTTCATACTCTTCGGCCAAAAGGACTTCAGTCCATCTGTCGGGTAGCAAATCTTGATCAGCTCTAAGCTGTTGCTGTTTTTTCTTGAGGCTGCTCGCCGTGGCCATAAGCCTGCGTTTGAAACGCTCTTGTTCGACGGGATCCTTCGGCACGACAAATTCATCGTCGTCGAGGCTTGCCTCGTCTTCGGAGGGAGGCATATAATTATCGTCCTTGACCTCTCTGTCTGCCGCTCTCTCATGAGGGCTGGCTTCTCCATCCTCCTGTGTTGAATCTTGCTGGAGGTGGTTGTCTTCGGCACTGTCCAGGGTGTTATTATCTCCCGTGCCGGAATCACCGTTTTTTCTTTGGCGGGATTTAGAGCGGCGCTGCTGACGCCGGTGCTTAGGCTGCTTCTTGGAGGGGTCATCCTCCTCTGTTCCATCGCCGTTGCCTTCTTTTGGGGTGTCCACCATGTATATATCATACGACGAGGTGGCTTTCCAGTGCCCTATAGGTGCTGGTTCTTGATCATCTCCTCCATCGGCGTCCATACCGTCGATGTCTTCGGAGTCGAAGTCGAGCATGTCGGTTAAATCATCGACAGTGGCTACGAAGTGGGTGGTGGGTGGGCTTTGAATTTCTTCATCATCCGCATCCCAACCTTGCTGACCATAGTCCGGCCAGGGCTCTCCGAAGGGCGAGTGCTGAAAGATGTCCACGGCGGTGAACTCCATGATCGGCGCCCAATCGGGTTCGATCGGTAGGGGCGCGGAGGGCTCGGAGTCTGGAGAGAAGTCCGGCTCCTTGGAGTCACGGGCTTCGCAGAGAATAGGGCTGGTGTTTGGCTCGATCGCCGTAGAGATTGCAGCCCCCGAGGCTGTGTCCAACCACCCATCCTCGATTGGCGCAGTTGGCTCCGAATTAAGGGTCGGAGCTGATGCGGGTGCGGCCTCCAGGGCACTGTTCGGCGGCAAAGCTAGATCATGCCCATCGTCACAGTGCGGTGCGCTCGGCTGCGGCTCGAATCCGTCGAAGATCAAGTCTCCATGGAGGTCGGCCGTGTAGCTCAAACTTTCAAATCTGACCTGATGGCCAGGGGCATAGCTTTCGATCTGCTCCAGATGGCCAAGCAAATTGGCCCGCAGTGCAAAGCCGCCGAATATGAAGATCTGTCCGGGGAGGAAGGTCTCACCCTAGATCGCATCGCTGTTGATGATCGGAGAAGCCATCGGGCCTAAAAGTGACGACACAGAGGAACTCTCAATGAAAGCACCAATGTCGGTGTCAAAACCGGCGGATCTCGGGTAGGGGGTCCCGAACTGTGCGTCTAGGCGGATGGTAACAGGAGACAAGGGACATGATGTTTTTACCCAGGTTCGGGCCCTCTCGATGGAGGTAAACCCTACTCCTGCTTGATTAATATTGATGATATGGGTAGTACAAGAGTAGATCTACCACGAGATCAATGAGGCTAAACCCTAGAAGCTAGCCTATGGTATGATTGTTGTCCGTCCTACGGACTAAAACCCTCCGGTTTATATAGACACCGGAGAGGGTTAGGGTTACATAGAGTCGGTTACAATAGTAGGAGATCTACATATCCGTATCGCCAAGCTTTCCTTCCACGCCAAGGAAAGTCCCTTCCGGACACGGGACAAAGTCTTCAATCTTGTATCTTCATAGTCCAGGAGTCCGGCCGAAGGTATAGTCCGGCTATCCGAACACCCCCTAATCCAGGACTCCCTCAGTCTGCATGCTTAACGTTTGATGATGATTTTGTATTATGTGAGTTATGTGATTTGGTGACACTCTCACGGACATGACAGGAGTTTCAAAATGGTCGAGAGGTAAAGATATATATATAGGACGATGGTATTCGGACACCGAAAGTATTCAGGGGATACCGGGTACATATCGGGTCACCAGAAAGGGGTTCGGGCACCCCCGGCAAAGATATGGGCCCAATGGGCCAAGAGGGGAAACACAGCAGCCAGCATGGGCTGCTGCGCCCCCCATATAGGCCAAACCTGGAGGGGAAGGAAAGAGGGGAAGAGAGAAAGGAAGGGGAGGGATTCGGCCTCCCCCTTCCTTCCCTCCTCCCTCCTCCTCCCTCCCCCTTCGGAAATTATGGTAGGGGGGATAGGAGTAGGGCCCCAAGTAGGATTCCTCCTACTTGGGCGCCCCCTTGGCTGCTCCCTCTCCCTCCCATCTATATATATGAGGGGGGGGGAGGCGCCTAGAACACACAACAACATCTATTCGCCGTGTGCGGCGCCTCTCTCCACAGATTACACCTCCGGTCATATCTTCGTAGTGCTTAGGCGAAGCCCTGCGCGGATCACTTCACCATCACCGTCACCACGTTGTCGTGCTGACGGAACTCTCCCTCGACACTTTGCTGGATCAAGAGTTCGAGAGGCGTCATCAACCTGAATGTGTGCAGAACTCGGAGGTGCCGTATGTTCGGTGCTTGATCGGTCGGAACGAGAAGAAGTTCGACTACATCAACCACATTGTCAAACGCTTCCGCTTTCGGTCTACGAGGGTACGTGGACACATTCTTTCCCTTTCGTTGCTATGCATCTCCTAGATAGATCTTTCTAACAAACACACAGTGCAACAATTCATGAGAGAAGGTACAATTGTGGAGGAGGTGCACCATTTATAGTCTTCATGGTCATAGACGAGGCATATGCTCTAATTCAGAATCCCATGGCACTCAAGCCGATGAGCCATCAAACAAAGGTCTGCCGCCACGAGACATTGAAATATTTTACACTATGCGTCCCCCAAATGTCCCGGATCAAGCTGCGAGACAAGGGATTTGACCATGGTTCACCCGCAAAAAAACATGTTCTATGGTTCCTTTTTTCAGAAAAGGAGGTTCACTTCCGGCCTCTACATCAGATTGATGCATGCAGGCACTTTATTAAGCGAAGTATTCAATAAGTCTGCGGATCAGAATAAGCTCTGTCAAAGCGGAAAAAGTAATAAGGTAAAGAAAAGATACAACCAGCGAAAATAAGATGAGATGACTAAACACCTAATTATTACCGGACTGCCATCCAAACCGATTGTAGATATCTCGAGTTATCATCTTCCATCTGGTAGACCCAGTAACCAAAAGCTCCTTGGCTTTCGCGGGAGTGAGTAACGACCTTGTACACATCCAAGAGTGGCCCTGTAGATAACCTGCAAAAATTTCATAGGAATTTGTCTGTTAAAAACCCTTGATGGCTAGCTAGGGTAAACTCTTTCCTCCAGACTTCAACGGTGAGTCTGTGGATTCGTCTCCTGTTCGTCTGCCGCTCTGGCGGCTCGGTTGTGGGGAGAAGCATCCCGCTATCTCCGCTCCGGTTAGTAGTTTAGATTAGTTTGTTTTGTCCTTGCAGGTGGGACGCTCGGGCGGAAGCCGGCAGTTCTTCTTCGAGTTTGTCTTCTGGGCTCCGATACTTCATGATTTCGTCCATCTGGACGTAGTCTGCGGAGCTCTAGCTTAGATTACTGATTTCTTCTCGGGTTGGCGAGGTTAGGGTTTTTTGTTGTGTGGCGAGATTTGGTGTTAGATGTTTCAGATCTACTCAAGGGTCCAACGACGACTACTAAGGCTTCAGGGCGCTGGTCCTTAGGAGCACATGCACAAAGACTTCCCGACGGTCATCGATAAGGTGAAGACGGCTCCGATAAGGGAGCGGCGACAACGGCACGTCGACAGCTTGTTCTGGCGACGGTATTGGTCATTCGATGGTCTTGAAATCTCGATGTAGTTTTTATTATGTCTGAGGTGGTTTGTAATTTTGTTGAACTTTGATAAATAGATCTGAATCATTTTCGCAAAACAAGTACAATTTGTTCTATTACAAAGTATAAAGTACAAACCAACCAACGAATAGGTGGATCTTCCGGATCGACGCATGGTGTAGACAACAGCTTCCAATATAAGCTCCCGAATGCACTGCACGTTACCCCAGCTCATGAGTAATCACCCTCCAATCCTCTCCACCAGTCATCATCGCAAAAGAAAACCATGCAAACATCCAAGCACGCAGATCACAATCCACGACATCCCTTGGATCAGAAAAGCAACCGATCCTGCAAATCTCCATGGCTGCAGCCGCTAGCTTGCTGCAACAGTGATACATGTTCCCACATGGCCCTTGTGAGCTACGACATCATCGAAAGGTGCCCGGCCAGCTTGATTCCCCTCTTCTGGCCACGCATCTTTCCCTTTCTACCGGAGATACGCACGGCGGAGGGAGAAAAAGCTCATCATTTGACGCGAACGTCTCTTGGTATGTGCCGTGTATTCATCTCATCTCATGTTCCGTCCATCAACCTCCCTTGCCTATACATATTTTTGTCGGCCATTCCCCGGGGCATCATCGATCGAGTGCGCCCAAGAAGTTGATCTCCGGGCCATGCGTCCCCGTCCTCGTGGAAAGAAGATCTGGCAAGCTGGACTTTATTTTGCTCCTCTCTCACACTATCACTCACTCACGGTTGTTTCTTTTCGTAGTTTCGTTTTTTTTACATGCATGCACACACATGTAGGTCAAAGCTCCATGCAAGTTTATATGTGTGTGTGGGTTAGGGACCTAGGCTAGCCTGGGAACGGGATGCATGGAAGCCCCTTTGTTTTTGGATGTATCTCCGGCTACATGCCCTTGCCCCCTTTCCTATTTATCTAGGACACGCAGACAATGGGACATGTTTTGCAGCCTTTCTGCGGGGAGGTCGGGATGCTTGCACAGAAAAGACCACGCAGGTATAGTAGAAACTTGGCCCATACAAGAAAGAGGGGACTATGTTTTCGGCGTGTGTAGACAGTGGCGCAGTAGGGCACGCATGATAGTGCGCCATATATTTTGCAGCTAATACTCCTTGCGATCCAAAATAATATTTCAAATTTGAACTAAAACCTCGACACTTATTTTAGATCGGATGGAATAACATATATGTTTTATACACTTCAAATAATTAAGCTAGCCTTCTTAATGTCATTAGGCTTTGTTTGTGATTTTAAGTAGCACGTGCCGTAGCTAAATTAGTCCCATAGGCCTCCACTAAGACCATCGAGTATGAATAGCGCCCCAAGAATTCTATTGTTGGAGTTGTATGATAGGAGAATACCTCTCGGAACCTGGGTGTAGATGAACCTGTTATGCAAAAAATAATTTAGCAATTCAGGAAAAAAGTTGAAACATTTTTAACAAGCTTGACCCGCTGGTGTACTCGTATATGTTTCACAACGAAAAACTCCAGTCAGAAATCTATGTGAAATAAAAATTCCAAGACAAAAAGAGTGAACAGTAATTCTAATATAGTGATGATTTCTCTGATTTATGGCCTCAGTTGAATGCCAGGCAATAGCGCTCTATTGAAAAAAATAGTGTTGGTTTTGTCTTTTTCGCCCACAATACCATGAAAGTTTGTTTCCAGAAAAAACAGGAAAATTTTACTTTTTTTTGTACTTACACCCATGTTTCAAACGTTCTCCAATCAATATTAATTTGACAATGATTATACAACTTTTGAAAGAAAATCAATTACTTACAATCTATTTGGTTGGGGGAAGTAAGAGCAACTCCAACGCGCCGACCCAAGCGGATGCGCGCTTGGTCCGCTTTTCGTTAGTTTGAGTCAGCCGTCCGCTCGGCGTTCGCCCTGTTTTTGGGTCGGCCGTGCACCCAGTGTGCGCGACCCATTTCATGTCCACGCATAAATTTAAAAAGGCCCACAGCAATAAATCTTGCCAGCGGCCGTGCCATTGCTCAAAGTTCATGTCGGCGCCATGCCAGCGGCCGGCATACAATGCCAGCCTACAAAAAAACCATCACATAGTTAATGTTGGCGCACTTGCCGGAGGCTGGCACACATGCCAACACTCAAAAAAGGGGAGGGAATTCGACCATGCCATATGGGCCGTGGTCATGTCAGCACACTTGTCAGCATACAAATAAAGGATGGCGATCTCTGCCATAAATCACTCATCGTCGAACTTGAGCATATCGGCCTGCATCTTCTCGAACCACGGCCTCTTCCTTGGCGACACGGTGTTCAGGTCCACCTTGATGATCTCCACCCCGTCATCATGCTAACGAGCGCCACTTCTTTTGCCTTGGTCTTGGCATTGGTGGCCTCGATCTCGAGCATCTTTGCTTGCTTCTCCCCCTCCATCTCAAGCATCTTGGCTTGCTTCTCTACATCAGGCTGAAGCCTCCTTCTTTGGATCTCCATGAAGGTGTTCATTTGCTCTTCCTTGTCTTGTCGACGCTTCTCCTTCCTTGTGTCCTTCTTGCTCATCATGCCCTCCACGGTGGCATGCAAGGCAATCGATGCTGCATCACGCTTTTCCTCCTCCTTGGAGTTGGTCTTTCCCCGCGGTCGTGGCTTATCACCCTCCCCAAGCTCCTCGAAGGCTTCCTCCCCCCCACGCGCCTTGGCAGCGGCATATTGTGCCTTGAACTTCTCCTCCCCATTGATGACCATCCAACAATGGGAGAGGTTGAAGGACTTGCCCTCATGTTGACCGTTGAATGCCTCCAAAGGTTGGAATGGCTACAAATGAATAGCATGCAAACATATGGGCAAATGTACATGCTGTTGGGAAACATAGTATAAAACAAAAAAATCGCCCTACGATCACCCAGTAACAATATGAAGATGCATAATGGGTTGTGATCAACAATCGTTACCAACTCCGGGAGTGAAGCAAAAGTAGACGAGTCGGTGTAGACCATACTTGAAGTCCCTCGAACGTTGATGACGATCCCACGAATCTCCCACGAACGATCCCTCGGACGGAAGACCGAAAGCATGGCCTCTCTACTTGGTTGCAAGCGTACGCTCTTCACGATCCAGCAGTGCTTCGCCGTCCTGAGTTAATCGTCGCCAGAGAATCAGAGGGAGGAGATTAGAACCACACATGGCTTCTAAATATGAGGATTAGAGGTGTCTAGGGCTCGCTGTAATTAGTCAAGTGGGACCAACTAGAACATGCACTAGTTCAACTAGAGGAGGCTCCAAAACTTGTCTCTCAATAGGGTGGAAATGGTCTAGTTGTTGGAAATATGCCCTAGAGGCAATAATAAAAGTATTATTATTATATTTCCTTGTTCATGATAATTGTCTTTTATTCATGCTATAACTGTATTATCCGGAAATCGTAATACACGTGTGAATACATAGACCACAATATGTCCCTAGTGAGCCTCTAGTTGACTAGCTCGTTGTGATCAACAGATAGTCATGGTTTCCTGGCTATGGACATTGGATGTCGTTGATAACGGGATCACATCATTAGGAGAATGATGTGATGGACAAGACCCAATCCTAAGACTAGCACAAAAGATCGTGTAGTTCATTTGCTAGAGCTTTGCCAATGTCAAGTATCTCTTCCTTCGACCATGAGAGCGTGTAACTCCTGGATACCGTAGGAGTGCTTTGGGTGTATCAAACGTCACAACGTAACTGGGTGACTATAAAGGTGCACTACAGGTATCTCCGAAAGTATCTATTGTTTTATGCGGATCGAGACTGGGATTTGTCACTCCGTGTAAACGGAGAGGTATCTCTGGGCCCACTCGGTAGGACATCATCATATGCGCAATGTGACCAAGGAGTTGATCACGGGATGATGTGTTACGGAACGAGTAAAGTGACTTGCCGGTAACGAGATTGAACAAGGTATTGGATATCGACGATCGAATCTCGGGCAAGTAACATACCGATAGACAAAGGGAATTGAATACGGGATTGATTAAGTCCTTGACATCGTGGTTCATTCGATGAGATCATCGTGGAACATGTGGGAGACATCATGGGTATCCAGATCCCGCTGTTGGTTATTGACCGGAGAACGTCTCGGTCATGTCTACATGTCTCCCGAACCCGTAGGGTCTACACACTTAAGGTTCGATGACGCTAGGGTTATAAAGGAAGTTTGTATGTGGTTACCGATTGTTGTTCGGAGTCCCGGATGAGATCCCGGACGTCACGAGGAGTTCCGGAATGGTCCGGAGGTAAAGATTTATATATGGTAAGTCCTATTTTGGCCACCGGAAAATGTTCGGGATTTTTCGGTATTGTACCGGGAAGGTTCTAGAAGGTTCCGGAGTGGGGCCCACCTGCATGGGGGGACCCACATGGACGTGGGTAGTGGGGGCAAGGCCCCACACCCCTGGTCAAGGCGCACCAAGATCCCCCCTTAGAAGGAATAAGATCATATCCCGAAGGGATAAGATCAAGATCCCTAAAAAGGGGGGATAACAATCGGTGGGGAAGGAAATAATGAGATTTCTTTCCTCCCACCTTGGCCAACGCCCCAATGGACTTGGAGGGCAAGAAACCAGCCCCTCCACCCCTATATATAGTGGGGAGGCGCATGGGAGCTATACACGAAGTTCTGGCGCAGCCCTCCCCCTCTCACAAGTACTCCTCCTCTCCCGCGGTGCTTGGCGAAGCCCTGCAGGATTGCCACGCTCCTCCACCACCACCACGCCGTTGTGCTGCTGCTGGATGGAGTCTTACTCAACCTCTCCCTCTCTCCTTGCTGGATCAAGGCTTGGGAGACGTCACCGGGCTGTATGTGTGTTGAACGCGGAGGTGCCGTGCGTTCGGCACTTGATCATCGGTGATTTGAATCACGACGAGTACGACTCCATCAACCCTATTCACTTGAACGCTTCCGCTTAGCGATCTACAAGGGTATGTAGATGCACTCTCTTTCTACTCGTTGCTGGTCTCTCCATAGATAGATCTTGGTGACACGTAGGAAAATTTTGAATTTCTGCTACGTTCCCCAACAGTGGCATCATGAGCTAGGTCTATTGCGTAGATTCTTTGCACGAGTAGAACACAAAGTAGTTGTGGGCGTTGATGTTGTTCAATATGCTTACCGTTACTAGTCCAATCTTGTTTCGACGGTATTGTGGGATGAAGCGGCCCGGACCGACCTTACACGTACTCTTACGTGAGACAGGTTCCACCGATTGACATGCACTTGGTGCATAAGGTGGCTAGCGGGTGCCAGTCTCTCCCACTTTAGTCGGAACGGATTCGATGAAAAGGGTCCTTATGAAGGGTAAATAGCAATTGGCATATCACGTTGTGGTTTTGCGTAGGTAAGAAACGTTCTTGCTAGAAACCCATAGCAGCCACGTAAAACATGCAAACAACAATTAGAGGACGTCTAACTTGTTTTTGCAGGGTCTGCTATGTGATGTGATATGGCCAAAAGGATGTGATGAATGATATATGTGATGTATGAGATTGATCATGTTCTTGTAATAGGATTCACGACTTGCATGTCGATGAGTATGACAACCGGCAGGAGCCATAGGAGTTGTCTTTATTTTTTGTATGACCTGCGTGTCATTGAAGAACGCCATGTAAACTACTTTACTTTATTGCTAAACGCGTTAGTCATAGAAGTAGAAGTAGTCGTTGGCGTGACAACTTCATGAAGACACGATGATGGAGATCATGATGATGGAGATCATGGTGTCATGCCGGTGACAAGATGATCATGGAGCCCCGAAGATGAAGATCAAAGGAGCTATATGATATTGGCCATATCATGTCACTACTCTATTTGATTGCATGTGATGTTTATCATGTTTATGCATCTTGTTTGCTTAGGACGACGGTAGTAAATAAGATGATCCCTTACAAAATTTCAAGAAGTGTTCTCCCCTAACTGTGCACCGTTGCTACAGTTCGTCGCTTCTAAGCACCACGTGATGATCGGGTGTGATGGATTCTTACGTTCACATACAACGGGTGTAAGACAGTTTTACACAGCGAAAACACTTAGGGTTAACTTGACGAGCCTAGCATGTGCAGACATGGCCTCGGAACACGGAGACCGAAAGGTCGAGCATGAGTCGTATGGTAGATACGATCAACATGAAGATGTTCACCGATGATGACTAGTCCGTCTCACGTGATGATCGGACACGGCCTAGTTGACTCGGATCATGTGATCACTTAGATGACCAGAGGGATGTCTATCTATGTGGGAGTTCATAAGATGAACTTAATTATCCTGAACATAGTCAAAAGACCTTTTGCAAATTATGTCGTAAGCTCGCGCTTTAGTTCCACTGTTTAGATATGTTCCTAGAGAAAATATAGTTGAAAGTTGATAGTAGCGATTATGCGATCAGTAGAAAGCTTATGTCCTTAATGCACCGCTCAGTGTGCTGAACCCCAACGTCGTTTGTCGATGTTGCGAACATCGGACATACACGTTTTGATAACTACGTGATAGTTCAATTAAATGGTTTAAGTAGAGGCACCAAAGACGTTTTCGAAACGTCGCGGAACATATGAGATGTTTCGAGGGCTGAAATTAGGATTTCAGGCTCGTGCCCACGTCAAGAGGTATAAAACCTCCGACGATTTTCTTAGCCTGCAAACTAAGGGAGAAAAGCTCAATCGTTGAGCTTGTGCTCAGATTGTCTGAGCACACCAATCACTTGAATCGAGTGGGAGTTGATCCTCCAGATGAGATAGTGATGTTTCCCCAAAGTCATTGCCACCAAGCTGCTAGAGCTTCGTGATTAACTATAACATATCAGGGATAGATATGATGATCCTTGAAATATTCATGATGTTTGACACCGTGAAAGTAGAAATCAAGAAGGAGCATCAATTGTTGATGGTTGGTGAAACCACTAGTTTCAAGAAGGGCAAGGGAACAAAGGGATACTTCATGAAACGACAATTCAGCTGCTGCTCTAGTGAAGAAACCCAAGGTTGAACCCAAACCCGAGACTAAGTGCTTCTATAATAAGGGGAACAACCACTGGAGCAGCATTACCCTAGATACTTGGTAGATGAGAAGGCTGGCAAGGTCGATAGAAGTATATTGGATATACATTATGTTAATGTGTACTTTACTAGTACTCCTAGTAGCACCAGGGTATTGGATACCGGTTCGGTTGCTAAGTGTTAGTAACTCGAAATAAAAGCTACGGAATAAACGGAGACTAGCTAAAGGTGAGCTGACGATATATGTTGGAAGTGTTTCCAAGGTTGATATGATCAAGCATCGCACGCTCCCTCTACCACCGAGATTGGTGTTTGCGTTGAGCATAGACATGATTGGATTATGTCTATCGCAATACGGTTATTCATTTAAGGAGAATAATGGTTACTCTATTTTTGAATAATACCTTCAATGGTCTTGCACCTAAAGGAATGGTTTATTGAATCTCGGTCGTAGTGATACACATTTTCATGCCAAAAGATATAAGATAGTAATAATAGTACCACTTACTTGTGGCACTGCCATGTAAGTCATAATGGTATAAAACGCATGAAGAAGCTCCATGTTGATGGATCTTTGGACTCACTCATTTTTGAAAAGTTTGAGACATGCGAACCATGTCTATTGGTGTATATGCATGAAGAAACTCCATGCAAATGGATCGTTCGGACTCACTTGATTTTGAATCACTTGAGATATGCAAATCATACCACATGGGCAAGATGACTGAAAAGCCTCATTTTCAGTAAGATGGAACAAGATAGCAACTTGTTGGAAGTAACACATTTTGAGGTGTGCAGTCGAATGAGTGCTGAGGCATGCAGTGAATATCATTATGTTCTTACTTCACAGATGATTCGAGTAAATGTTGAGTATATTTACTTGATGAAACACAAGTCTGAATTATTGAATGGTTCAAGTAATTTTAGAGTGAAGTAGCAGATCATTGTGACAAGAGGATAAAATGTCTATGATATGATCATAGAGATGAATATCTGAGTTACGAGTTTTGGCACACAATTAAGACATTGTGGAAATTGTTTCGCAATTAATACCGCCTGGAACACCATAATGTGATGGTGTGTCCGAACATCATAGTTGCACCCTATTGGATATGGTGCGTACCATGATGTCTCTTATCGAATTACCACTATCGTTCATGGGTTAGGCATTAGAGACAACCACATTCACTTTAAATAGGGCACCACGTAATTCCGATGAGATGACACCGTATGAATTATGGTTTAGAGAAACCTAAGTTGTCGTTTCTTAAAAGTTTGGGGCTGCGACGCTTATATGAAAATGTTTCAGGTTGATAAGCTCGAACCCAAAGCGGATAAAATGCATCTTCATAGGAAACCCAAAATAGTTGGGTATACCTCCTAATTCAGATCCGAAAGCAATATGGATTGTTTCTAGAATCGGGTCCTTTCTCGAGGAAAAGTTTCTCTCGAAAGAATTGAGTGGGAGGATGGTGGAGACTTGATGAGGTTATTGAACCGTCTCTTCAACTAGTGTGTGACAGGGCACAGGGAGTTGTTCCTGTGGCACCTACACCAATTGAAGTGAAAGCTTATGATATTGATCATGAAACTTCGGATCAAGTCACTCCCAAACCTCGTAGGATGACAAGGATGCGTACTACTTCAGAGTGGTACGTAATCCTGTCTTGAAGGTCATGTTGCTAGACAACAATGAACCTACGAGCTATGGAGAAGCGATGGTGGGCCCGGATTCCGATAAATGGCTTGAGGCCATAAAATCCGAGAGAGGATCTATGTATGAAAACAAAGTGTAGACTTTGGCAGAACGGCTCGATGGTCGTAAGGCTAATGAGTACAGATGGATTTCAAAAGGAAGACGGACAATGATGGTAAATGTCACCATTAAGAAAGCTCGACTTGTCGTTAAGATGTTTTCCGACAAGTTCAAGGAGTTGACTACGATGAGATTTTCTCACTCGTAGCGATGCTAAGAGTCTGTTGGAATTATATTAGTGATTACTGCATTATTTATGAAATCTTGCAGATAGGATGTCAAAACATTGTTTCCTCGACGATTTTAATGAGGAAAGGTTGTATGTGATACAACCGGAAGGTTTTGTCAATCCCGAAAGATGCTAATAAGTATGCAAAGCTCTAGCAATCCTTCTAAGGACTGGAGTGAGCATCTCGGAGTTGGAATGTATGCTTTGATGATGATCAAAAAATTTTGGGTTTGTACAAAGTTTATGAGAAACTTGTATTTCCAAAGAAGTGAGTGGGAGCACTATAGAATTTCTGATGAGTATATGTTGTTGACATATTGTTGATCAGAAATGACGTAGAATTTCTGGAAAGCATATAGGGTTATTTTGAAAGTGTTTTTCAATGGAAAGCCTGGATTAAGCTACTTGAACATTGAGCATCAAGATCTATAAGGATAGATCAAAATGCTTAATAATACTTTCAAATGAGCACATACCTTGACATGATCTTGAAGGTGTTCAAGATGGACCAGTCAAAGAAGGAGTTCTTGCCTGAGTTGTAAGGTACGAAGTTAAGACTTAAAGCTCGACCACGGCAGAATAGAGAGAAAGGACGAAGGTCGTCCCCTATGCTTAAGACGTAGGCTCTTCAGTATGCTATGCTGTGTACCGCACCTGAAGTGTGTCTTGCCATGAGTCAGTCAAGGGGTACAAGAGTGATCCAAGAATGGCTCACAGGACAGCGGTCAAAGTTATCCTTAGTAACTAGTGGACTAAGGAATTTTCTCGATTATGGAGGTGGTAAAAGAGTTCGTCGTAAAGATTACGACGATGCAAGCTTGACACCTATCCGGATAGCTCTGAGTAGAGAGACCGGATACATATAATGGAGCAATAATTTAGAATAGCTCCAAGTAGAACAGTTGTTTGGAATAGCTCCAAATAGAGCGTGGTAGCTGCATCTAGGAGATGACATAGAGATTTGTAAAGCACACACGGATCTGAAAGGTTCAGACCCGTTGACTAAAACCTCTCTCACAAGCAACATGATCAAACATAAAACTCATTGAGTGTTAATCACATAGTGATGTGAACTAGACTACTGACTCTAGTAAACTCTTGGGTATTAGTCACATGGCGATGTGACCTATGAGTGTTAATCACATGGCGATGTGAACTAGATTATTGACTCTAGTGCAAGTGGGAGACTGTTGGAAATATGCCCTAGAGGCAATAATAAAAGTATTATTATTATATTTCCTTGTTCATGATAATTTTCTTTTATTCATGCTATAATTGTATTATCCGGAAATCGTAATACACGTGTGAATACATAGACCACAATATGTCCCTAGTGAGCCTCTAGTTGACTAGCTCGTTGTGATCAACAGATAGTCATGGTTTCCTGGCTATGGACATTGGATGTCGTTGATAACGGGATCACATCATTAGGAGAATGATGTGATGGACAAGACCCAATCCTAAGACTAGCACAAAAGATCGTGTAGTTCATTTGCTAGAGCTTTGCCAATGTCAAGTATCTCTTCCTTCGACCATGAGAGCGTGTAACTCCTGGATACCGTAGGAGTGCTTTGGGTGTATCAAACGTCACAACGTAACTGGGTGACTATAAAGGTGCACTACAGGTATCTCCGAAAGTATCTATTGTTTTATGCGGATCGAGACTGGGATTTGTCACTCCGTGTAAACGGAGAGGTATCTCTGGGCCCACTCGGTAGGACATCATCATATGCACAATGTGACCAAGGAGTTGATCATGGGATGATGTGTTACGGAACGAGTAAAGTGACTTGCCGGTAACGAGATTGAACAAGGTATTGGATACCGACGATCGAATCTCGGGCAAGTAACATACCGATAGACAAAGGGAATTGAATACGGGATTGATTAAGTCCTTGACATCGTGGTTCATCCGATGAGATCACCGTGGAACATGTGGGAGCCATCATGGGTATCCAGATCCCGCTGTTGGTTATTGACCGGAGAACGTCTCGGTCATGTCTACATGTCTCCCGAACCCGTAGGGTCTACACACTTAAGGTTCGATGACGCTAGGGTTATAAAGGAAGTTTGTATGTGGTTACCGATTGTTGTTCGGTGTCCTGGATGAGATCCCGGACGTCACGAGGAGTTCCGGAATGGTCCGGAGGTAAAGATTTATATATGGGAAGTCCTATTTTGGCCACCGGAAAATGTTCGGGATTTTTCGGTATTGTACCGGGAAGGTTCTAGAAGGTTCCGGAGTGGGGCCCACCTGCATGGGGGGACCCACATGGACGTGGGTAGTGGGGGCAAGGCCCCACACCCCTGGTCAAGGCGCACCAAGATCCCCCCTTAGAAGGAATAAGATCATATCCCGAAGGGATAAGATCAAGATCCCTAAAAAGGGGGGATAACAATCGGTGGGGAAGGAAATAATGAGATTTCTTTCCTCCCACCTTGGCCAACGCCCCAATGGACTTGGAGGGCAAGAAACCAGCCCCTCCACCCCTATATATAGTGGGGAGGCGCATGGGAGCTATACACGAAGTTCTGGCGCAGCCCTCCCCCTCTCACAAGTACTCCTCCTCTCCCGCGGTGCTTGGCGAAGCCCTGCAGGATTGCCACGCTCCTCCACCACCACCACGCCGTTGTGCTGCTGCTGGATGGAGTCTTCCTCAACCTCTCCCTCTCTCCTTGCTGGATCAAGGCTTGGGAGACGTCACCGGGTTGTATGTGTGTTGAACGCGGAGGTGTCGTGCGTTCGACAATTGATCATCGGTGATTTGAATCACGACGAGTACGACTTCATCAACCCCGTTCACTTGAACGCTTCCGCTTAGCGATATGCAAGGGTATGTAGATGCACTCTCTTTCTACTCGTTGCTGGTCTCTCCATAGATAGATCTTGGTGACGCGTAGGAAAATTTTGAATTTCTGCTACGTTCCCCAACACTAGTATATATAGGGTTGGGGGGGAGAGGGGGTTGCCACCAAGGGGGAAAGAGCCCCCTTGGGGCGCCGACCAAGGGAGGGGGAGTAGCACTCCCCCTCCAAGTAGGATTCGCGCCCCCCTATAGGAAAGGGGGGGGGCCTCCCTTGTTGGGCCCTTGTGGCCCAACTCCTTCTCCACCTCTTGGCCTTATTTGACCCGTTGCTATTAAATTAAATATATTTTTGTTCTAAACATTTTTAGAGCATTATATATATATATAATTTAACATCTTTGAAAACATTTTCCACCTATATATATTAATCAATAATACCCGATATTCACCGAAACCCTTCCGGTGACCTCGAAACACTTCCGGAACCTCTAGGAAGTATTCCGGATATTAATGAAACAATTCCACAAATATATTATCATCACTCCCATCCTACTAACCCTCAGCAAATCGTGATTACCTTAAGCTTGTGACCCTATAGGTTCGGTAAATCATAGACATGAACGAAAACCTTTCTTTCAATGACCGATAGCGGAACCATGGACATCCATATCGGTCCCTATGATTACACGAATAATTTTTTAGTGAACCTTGGCTATCATGTGATGTTCCCTTTGCTTCACGATACTTTACAAAACACGGTGTGCATCGATATCCTCCTGCGTCATCACCATGCTCACTATATCATTGCTCCCGTTATCAGTTTTGTTCTTCTTTCTCGTTGACGTGTTCCGGCATCCCCATGATAGTCACCTATGTCTGGCCAGACTACGATGGATTCCGTCACACCAAGAGGGCCCTAAGAATATCTCTCCATCATCAGAGGAGAAAATCCCACTCTCGAGCTGTTAGGTCACTTGTCAAACTTTCCGGTGTACCTGAAAGTTGTCGTTATGATCACCTTGTTACAGATGACATTTGAGCAACCCCAAAGCCTGCCGTCTAGTAGGAAGTGACTGAGACACTCTCATGGTCCGAGGAACTAAAACACATGCTAACACTCCATGTTATATATAACAGATGATTTTAGACGGTAGAATCACAAAGTATAATAGACAAGTATTGGGTCGATTCAATATGATCACTTTTCTAACGTCATACCCTCAATGTTAATTTAGGACTATCTTTACACTTAACGATATCCTGAGATCCGGAAAACATGATCACTAACAACACTTGTGCCAGTCTCAGAGGCGAGACCGGGAACCTATTGTTTACCGTTTATCATTTCACACGTGCATTTGAGTTTTCCACTGAATCGCATATTCCAGGATCACATCAGTTATAGCATGAAATATAAACTCTTAACTATAAATATGGAAATATAATAATACGATATTATTGCCTCTAGGGAATATGTCCAACACATGCAAGCATAACGAAAACAGATACGAAGAGAGGTGCATGTATACCATATCCTTCATGCTGATGCCGCTCACGGGGCGTGCCTTGATGGTCTCAAGGGTGGCATAAAACTTTGTTGCACTCTTGTTGTGTCACCCTCCATCGCTTCGAGAGGGAAAGACACGCTTGCTTTGCATTTGATACGGTGCAAACTTCATGCATTCAGGGTACTCACAATGAATATGAATCCAACAGGTTGATGCTTTTGTTCTTCGCCAACCTTGGGGTCTTGCCCAATGTCCCTCCAATACTACAAAGGAGTTGTCCCCAGACGGTGTGTATGCCTTTGTCCGCTTGCTTTTGCGCTTCATCTTCACGCTGGCTTGGTTGGTGAGCTCATCCTCGAATAAAGGCTCCCCTATTGATGTCCATTTCATCCTCTTCCTTGAGGCCGTAGTCCTCTGGGAACTCGTGGTCGAGCGAGAAGCTGTGCAGGCCAACTTGATCTTGCATGAAGGTGTCGTCCATGCCAGCTTGATCATAGGTCGCTGGCATGAATGGCGCTCGGCCATCTTAGCTCTGGGTCTCCTCGGAATCTTAGGCAGCCGCAGAGGTAGCAGCCATCACACTGCCTTCGAAGATGAAGTTCTGGATGATGAAACAGTTGGTCGTTTCCTTGTCATCGGCCACCGGCATTCTGTCGAATAGGTTGCGGGCATCAAGGAGCATGTCGGCTGGTATCTCCCGTGGGCATTTCCTTGCCCCTCCAGAGGACGATGCACCGGCCATTGGCGTGGCATTGAGGTCGATGGCCACGGGCATGGGCATGGACGGCGCCACCACACTCACCTTCGGCGAGCATTCCTCGGAGAAGCGGGAGGCTTGCGGATAGTCGTGGAAGCTAGGGATCAGCTACGTGGCAGACGAGCGTGGCGACTATGACACCATCATTTGAGGAAATGCTGACGAGCCCGTGCTAGCCTCAGCCATGGCAGCGCTGACGAGCCCGTGATGGCCAGGGTTTGACCCTAGGTAGAGCAGGGCCTCTCTCGTTGCCATGGCGAGTCAGGCATTGGTTTCCTCCTATTGTGCGGTGGTGGAGAGGGCAGCGACACCCGCTGCTTTGTCCCTTGCGTCCGCCGTGTGCCTCTGGCCCCTCCTCTTGGTCGACTGCATGGGAAGTTCCTCGGGCGTCAGCTTCTTCTTC
The DNA here is from genome assembly GCF_002162155.2 of Triticum dicoccoides. Classification (NCBI taxonomy): domain Eukaryota; kingdom Viridiplantae; phylum Streptophyta; class Magnoliopsida; order Poales; family Poaceae; genus Triticum; species Triticum dicoccoides. Next base: position 424,114,747 of record NC_041388.1, on the reverse strand, counting down.
TTCTTGGGCAGCGTCGCGGTCTTGCTGGGCGCGCAGGGCTTGTCTTTGGTGGAGGCAAGGCCAGCGGTGGCATCAAGGGTCGGTGTGTCGTCCATGGCGAGCGATTGGGAGAGTTTAGGGAAAGTGAAGCGAAAGGGTTGGCGTTGTGCCACCGACCAGCGGGCCAGGAATGGGTCGCTAGGTGGACGAAAAGCGGACGCGCGTCCGTTTGGGTCGACGCGTTGGGCCAACTTTTTTGTCTGTGGCGGCCCAAACGGACGCGCGGGGACGAAATGGGTCGGCGTGTTGGAGTTGCTCTAAATCTACCGAATGGGAATTGAGAGGGTATTAGACTAAAAATCTATTGTATGGTTGGGGGTATAGGGGTTGTGAAGGGAAGGGGAACATAAATTGAGGGGGGCAACTCCCGGTATCTCTTCCCTGGACAGCGTGTTTGTTTTAGGGTAGTTGTGTTGGGGAACGTAGCATGCAATTTCAAAAAAATTCCTACGATCACGCAAGATCTATCTAGGAGATGCATAGAAATGAGAGGGGAAGGTGTGTTCATGTACCCTCGTAGACCGAAAGTAGAAGCGTTAGGTTAACGCGGTTGATGTAGTCGAACATCTTCGCGATCCAACCGATCAAGTAACAAATGTATGACACCTCCATGTTCAGCACACATTCAGCAGAGGGTCGAGGGAGAGTTCCGTCACCACGACGGCGTGGTGATGGTCATGGTGATGTGATCCGCGCAGGGCTTCACCTAAGCACTACCACGCTATGACCAGAGGAGTAAACTGTGGAGGGGGGCATCGCACACGGCTAAGAGAACAATTGATGTCCCTTTGGGGTGCCTCGCGCCCCCGTATATAAAGGAGGGGAGGAGGAGGTGGCCGGCCAGGAGCTGGCGCGCCATGGGGGGAGTCCTACTAGGACTCCACTCCTAGTAGGATTCGCCCCCCCTTTCCTTTCTTCCACTGGAGGGAAAAGGAAGGAGAGGGAGAGGGAGAGGGAGAGGAAAGGGGGGCCCTCCTCCTTGCCCTATTCAGACTCCCAAGGACGGGGGCGCGCGCCACCCCCCCATGGGCTTTCCTTTCTCTCCCTTAGGCCCATGTAGGCCCAACACTTCCCCGGGGGGGTTCCGGTAACCCCTCGGTACTCCGGAAAAATACCCGAATCACTCAGAACCATTCCGATGTCTGAATACTACATTCCAATATATGAATCTTTACCTCTCGACCATTTGGGACTCCTCGTCATGTCCGTGATCTCATCTGGGACTCCGAACAAACTTCGGTCACGAAAACACAGAACTCATAATGCAAATCATCATCGAATGATAAGCGTGCGGACCCTACGGGTTCGAGAACTATGTAGACATGACCGAGACACATCTCTGGTCAATAACCAATAGCGAAACTTGGATGCTCATGTTGGTTCCTACATATTCTACGAAGATCTTTATCGGTCAAACCGCAATAACAATATACGATATTCCCTTTGTCATCGGTATGTTACTTGCCTGAGATTCGATCGTCGGTATCATCATACCTAGTTCAATCTCGTTACTGGCAAGTCTCTTTACTCGTTCTGTAATACATCATCCCGCAACTAACTCATTAGTCACATTGCTTGCAAGGCTTGTAGTGATGTGCATTACCGAGAGGGCCCAGAGATACCTCTCCGATAATCGGAGTGACAAATCCTAATCTTGATCTATGCCAACCCAACAAACACCTTCGGAGACACCTGTAGAGCATCTTTATAATCACCCAGTTATGTTGTGACATTTTGATAGAACACGAGGTGTTCCTCTTGTATTCGGGAGTTGCATAATCTCATAGTCAGAGGAATATGTATAAGTCATGAAGAAAGCAATAGCAATAAAACTTGACGATCATTATGCTAAGCTAATGGATGGGTCTTGTCCATCACATCAATCTCTAGTGATGTGATCCCGTTCATCAAATGACAACACATGTCTATGGTCAGGAAACATAACCATCTTTGATTAAGGAGCTAGTCAAGTAGAGGCATACTAGGGACACTGTTTTGTCTATGTATTCACACATGTACTAATTTTTCGGTTAATACAATTCTGGCATGAATAATAAACATTTATCATGATATAAGGAAATATAAATAACAACTTTATTATTGCCTCTAGGGCATGTTTTCTTCAGTCTCCCACTTGCACTAGAGTCAATAATCTAGATTACATTGTAATGATTCTAACACCCATGGAGTCTTGGTGCTGATCATGTTTTGCTCGTGGAAGAGGTTTAGTCAACGGGTGTGCAACATTCAGATCCACATGTATCTTGCAAATCTCTAGGTCTCCCTCCTTGACTTGATCGCGGATGGAATTGAAGCGTCTCTTGATGTGTTTGGTTCTCTTGTGAAATTTGGATTCCTTCGCCAAGGCAATTTCTCCAGTATTGTCACAAAAGATTTTCATTGGACCCGATGCACTAGGTACTACACCTAGATCGGGTATGAACACCTTCATCCAGACTCCTTCATTTGCTGCTTCCGAAGCAGCTTTGTACTCCACTTCACACGTAGATCCCGCCACGACGCTGTGCTTGGAAGTGCACCAACTTACAGATTTGAGCACCCACAAGTATAGGGGATCAATTGTAGCTCTTTTCGACAAGTAAGAGTGTTGAACCCAATGAGGAGCAAAAGGAAATGACAAGTAGTTTTCAGTAAGGTAATGCCTGCAAGTGCAAAAATTGCAAGTAGCAGAGTAGTTTGATAGCAAGATAATTTGTAACGAGCAAGTAACGATAGTAGTAACAAAAGTGCAGCAAGGTATCCCAATCCTTTTGAGGCAAAGGACAGGCCAAAACGGTCTCTTATGATAAGCAAAGTGTTCTTGAGGGTACACGGGGATTTTAGACCGATAAACCTCCTCGATGACATATGTGCCTTCCCATTTTGAGAGGAGTTTTCCTGCAAAGAATCTGAAATGAGAGTTGTACAAAAGAACATATTCTCCGAGTTTAAACTCGCGCTTTTTAATTCTTTTGTCATGCCATCTTTTAACCTTTTCTTTAAATAATTTTGCATTTTCATAAGCTTGGGTTCTTCATTCATCTAGTGAGCTAATATCAAATAACCCCTTTTCACAGCAAGCTTGAAATCATAATTGAGTTCTGTGATTGCCCAATATGCTTTATGTTCTAACTCAAGAGGCAAATGACATGCTTTTCCATAAACCATTTTATAAGGAGGCATACCCATAGGATTTTTATATGCTGTTCTATGATACATCTCAAACATATCTATAATTTTTGATTGTTCCATGCTATATTATATACTGTTTTGGACATTATTGCGCTTTATTATACACTTTTATATTATTTTTGGGACTAACCTATTAACCGGAGGCCCATCCCAGAATTGTTGTTTTTGCCTATTTTAGGGTTTCGCAGAAAAATAATATCAAACGGAGTCCAAACGGAATGAAACCTTCGGGAACGTGATTTTCAGAACGAACATGATCCAGAGGACTTGGACCCTATGTCAAGCAATCAACGAGGAAGGCACGAGGTACGGGGCGCGCCTACCCCCCAGGCGCGCCCTCCACCCTCGTGGGCCCCCTGTTGCTCCACCGACGTACTCCTTCCTCCTATATATACCTACGTACCCCCAAACTACCAGATACAGAGCCAAAACCCTAATTCCACCGTCGTAACTTTCTGTATCCATGAGATCCCATCTTGGGGCCTTTTCCGGAGCTCCGCCAAAGGGGGCATCGATCACGGAGGGCTTCTACATCAACACCATAGCCTCTCCGATGAAGTGTGAGTAGTTTAGTTCAGACCTACGGGTCCATAGTTATTAGATAGATGGCTTCTTCTCTCTTTTTGGATCTCAATACAAAGTTCTCCCCCTCTCTTGTGGAGATCTATTCGATGCAATCTTCTTTTGTGGTGTGTTTGTTGAGACTGATGAATTGTGGGTTTATGATCAAGTTTATCTATGAACAATATTTGAATCTTCTCTGAATTCTTTTATGTATGATTGGTTATCTTTGAAAGTCTCTTTGAATTATCAGTTTGATTTGGCCTACTAGATTGATCTTTCTTGCAATGGGAGAAGTGCTTAGCTTTGGGTTCAATCTTGCGGTGTCCATTCCCAGTGACAGTAGGGGCAGCAAGGCACGTATTGTATTGTTGCCATCGAGGATAACAAGATGGGGTTTTCATCATATTGCATGAGTTTATCCCTCTACATCATGTCATCTTGCTTAAAGCGTTACTCTGTTCTTATGAACTTAATACTCTAGATGCATGCTGGATAGCGGTCGATGTGTGGAGTAATAGTAGTAGATGCAGGCAGGAGTCGGTCTACTTGTCTCGGACGTGATGCCTATATACATGATCATACCTAGATATTCTCATAACTATGCTCAATTCTGTCAATTGCTCAACAGTAATTTGTTTACCCACCGTGAATACTTATGCTCTTGAGAGAAGCCACTAGTGAAACCTATGGCCCCCAGGTCTATCTTCCATCATATTAATCTTCCAACACTTAGTTATTTTTATTGCCTTTTATTTTACTTTGCATCTTTATCATAACAATACGAAAAATATTATCTTATCACATCTATCAGATCTCACTCTCGTAAGTGACCATGTAGGGATTGACAACCCCTTATCGCGTCGGTTGCGAGGATTTATTTGTTTGTGTAGGTGCGAGGGAATCGTGCGTGGAATCCTACTAGATTGATACCTTGGTTCTCAAAAACTTAGGGAAATACTTACGCTACTTTGCTTCATCACCCTTTCCTCTTCAAGGGAAAACTAACGCAAGTGATCAAGAGGTAGCAAGAAGGATTTCTGGCGCCGTTGCCGGGGAGGTTCACGCAAAAGTCAAGACATACCAAATACCCATCACAAACCTTATCTCCCACATTACATTATTTGCCATTTGCCTCTCGTTTCCCTCTCCCTCACTTCACCCCTGCCGTTTTATTCGCCCTCTCTCTCTCTTCGTCCTCCGTCTCTTTCTCTATTTGCCTCTTTTTGCCCGTCTCTCGTTTTCTTGTGTGTTGGATTGCTTGCTTGTCACGATGGCTCAAGATAACACTAAATTGTGTGACTTTACCAATACCAACAACAATGATTTCCTTATCACTCTGATTGCTCCTCTTACCCATACTGAATCTTGTGAAATCAATACTGCTTTGTTGAATCTTGTCATGAAAGATCAATTCGCTGGCCTTCCTAGTGAAGATGTCGCTACCCATCTAAATAGCTTCGTTGATTTGTGTGATATGCAAAAGAAGAAATATGTGGACAATGATATTGTTAAATGGAAGCTATTTCCTTTTTCGCTTAGAGATCATTCTAAAGCTTGGTTTTCGTCTTTGCCTAAAAATAGTATTGATTCATGGAATAAGTGCAAAGATGCTTTTATCTCTAAGTATTTTCCTCCCGCTAAGATCATCTCTCTCAGAAACGATATTATGAATTTTAAGAAACTTGATCATGAACATGTTGCACAAGCTTGGGAGAGGATGAAATTAATGATACGTAATTGCCCTACGCATGGTTTGAATTTGTGGATGATTATACAAAAAAATTATGCCGGATTGAATTTTGCTTCTAGAAATCTTTTAGATTCGGCCACGGGAGGCACTTTTATGGAAATCACTTTAGGAGAAGCTACTAAAATCCTAGATAATATTATGGTTAATTATTCTCAATGGCACACTGAACGATCTACTAATAAGAAAGTGCATGCGATAGAAGAAATTAATGTTTTGTGTGGAAAGATGGATGAACTTATGAAATTATTTTCTAATAAAAGTGTTTCTTCTGATCCTAATGATATGCCGTTGTCTACTTTGATTGAGAATAATAATGAATCTATGGATGTGAATTTTGTTGGTAGGAATAATTTTGGTAACAACGCATATAGAGGAAACTTTAATCTTAGGCCGTATCCTAGTAATTCCTCTAATAATTATGGTAATTCCTACAACAATTCTTATGGAAATTATAATAAGATACCCTCTGATTTTGAATCTAATATTAAATAATTTATTACTTCGCAAAAGAATTTCAATGCTTTGATTGAAGAAAAATTGCTTAAGATTGATGAGTTGGCTAGGAACGTTGATAGAATTTCTCTTGATATTCATTCTTTGAAACTTAGATCTATTCCACCTAAGCATGATATCAATTAGTCTCTCAAATCCATGAGAATTTCCATTGATGAGTGCAAAGAAAGAACCGGGAGGATGCGTGCTAAGAAAGATTGCTTTTATAAAAGCCTGTTCTTCTAGTTTCCATGATAATAAAGATGAAGATCTAAAAGTTATTGATGTGTCCCCTATTAAATCTTTGTTTTGCAATATGAATCTTGATAATGATGGGACTGAATATGATCCACCTTTACCTAGAAGGCGTTCCAAGAATTTTCACAAAGTCTTGATAATGATGGTAAGTTGTATAGGTGCACTAGTTCGGCGAAGAGATGGTGATACAAGTGCAATATGGATAGTAGATAATAGTTTTTGTAATCAAAAATAATAAAAACAGCAAGGTAGCAAGTGATAAAAGTGAGCGTAAACGGTATTGTAATGATGGTAAACAAGGCCTAGGGTTCATACTTTCACTAGTGTAAGTTCCCTCAACAATACTAACATAATTGGATCACATAACTATCCCTCAACATGCAGCAAAGAGTCACTCCAAAGTCACTAATAGCGGAGAACGAACAAAGAGATTATGGTAGGGTACGAAACCACCTCAAAGTTATTCTTTCCAATCAATCCGTTCGGCTATTCCTATAAGTATCACAAACAGCCCTAGAGTTCGTACTAGAATAACACCTTAAGATACAAATCAACCAAAACCCTAATGTAACCTAGATACTCCAATGTCACCTCAAGTATCCGTGGGTATGATTATACGATATGCATCACACAATCTCATATTCATCTATTCAACCAACACAAAGGACCTCAAAGAGTGCCCCAAAGTTCTACCGGAGAATCACGACGAAAACGTGTGCCAACCCCTATGCATAGGTTCCGAATGTCACGAAACCCGCAAGTTGATCACCTTAACATACATCAAGTGGCACATGGTATCCCATTGTCACCACAGATATCCACGGCAAGACATACATCAAGTGTTCTCAAGTCTTTAAAGACTCAATCCGATAAGATTACTTCAAGGGGAAAACTCAATTCATTACAAGAGAGAAGAGGGGCAGGAGAAACATAAGATCCAACTATAATAGCCAAGCTCGCGATACATCAAGATCGTGCCAAATCGAGAACACGAGAGAGAGAGAGATCAAACACATAGCTACTGGTACATACCCTCAGCCACGAGGGAGAACTACTCCCTCCTCGTCATGGAGAGCACCGGGATGTGAAGATGGCCACCAGAGAGGGTTCCCCCTCCGGCAAGGTGCCGGAATGGGTCTAGATTGGTTTTCGGTGGCTACGGAGGCTTCTGGCGGCGGAACTCCCGATCTATCTTCTGTTCTGGAAGTTTTAGGTCACGAAGGTATATATGGGTGCAGGAGGTACGTCAGGGGAGCCACGAGGGCCCCACGAGACAGGAGGCGCGCCCTAGGGGGGGCGCCCCCACCCTCGTGAGCGCCTCATTCCTTCCTTGACATGAGTTCCAAGTCCATCAGGTGTGTTTCCTTCCAAAAATAACTTCTCCAGTTGATTTCGTTCCGTTTTGACTCCGTCTGATATTCCTTTTCTTCAAAACACTGAAATAGGCATAAAACACAAATCTAGGTTGGGCCTCCGGTTAATAGGCTAGTCCCAAAAATAATATAAAAGTGGAAAATAAAGCCCAATATTGCCCAAAACAGTAGATAATATAGCATGGAGCAATCAAAATTATAGATATGTTGGAGACGTATCATTCCCCCTAACTGTGCACCGTTGCTAAGGTCCATTGTTCCGAAGCACCACGTGATGATTAGGTGTGATAGGTTCTAACGCTCGCATACAACAGGTGTAAGCCAGATTTACACACGCAAAACACTTACGTTGACTTGACGAGCCTAGCATGTACAGACATGGCCTCGGAACACGGAAGACCGAAAGGTCGAACATGAGTCGTATGGAAGATACGATCAACATGAAGATGTTCACCGATGATGTCTAGTCCGTATCACGTGACGATCGGACACGGCCTAGTTGAATCGGATCATGTATCACTTAGATGACTAGAGGGATGTCTATCTGAGTGGGAGTTCATTAAATAATTTGATTAGATGAACTTAATTATCATGAACTTAGTATAAAATCTTTACAATATGTCTTGTAGATCAAATGTCCCACGCTAATTTTGTCCTCAGCTTCAACGCATTGCTAGAGAAAACCAAGTTGAAAGACGATGGTAGCAACTATACGGACTGGGTCTGGAACTTGAGAATCATCCTCATAGCTGCCAAGAAGGCATATGTCCTTGAAGCACCACTAGGTGAAGCACCACCCCCAGCAAACCAAGACGTTATGAACGCTTGGCAATCCCGTGCTGATGATTACTCCCTGGTTCAGTGCGGCATGCTTTACAGCTTAGGACCGGGGTTCCAGAAGCGTTTTGAGCAACACGGAGCATATGAGATGTTCCAAGAGCTGAAAATGGTTTTCCAAGCTCATGCCCGGGTCGAGAGATATGAAGTCTCCGACAAGTTCTACAGTTGTAAGATGGAGGAGAATAGTTCCATCAGCGAGCACATACTCAAAATGTCTGGGTTGCACAACCGCTTGTCTTACCTGGGAGTTAATATAACGAATGATGCGGTCATTGACAGAATCCTTCAGTCGCTCCCACCTAGCTACAAGAGCTTTGTGATGAACTTCAATATGCAGGGGATGGAAAAGACCATTCCTGAGGTATATTCAATGGTGAAATCAGCGGAGGTGGAAATCAAAAAGGAACATCAAGTGTTGATGGTGAATAAAACCACTAAGTTCAAGAAGGGCAAGGGTAAAAAGAACTTCAAGAAGGACGGCAAGGGAGTTGTCGCGCCCGGTAAGCAAGCTGCCGGGAAGAAGCCAAAGAATGGACCCAAGCCCGAAACTGAGTGTTTTTATTGCAAGGGAAGTGGTCACTGGAAGCGGAACTGCCCCAAGTACTTAGCGGACAAGAAGGCCGGCAACACCAAAGGTATATGTGATATACATGTTATTGATGTGTACCTTACTAGTACTCGTAGTAGCTCCTGGGTATTTGATACCGGTGCGGTTGCTCATATTTGTAACTCAAAACAGGAGCTGCGGAATAAGCGGAGACTGGCGAAGGACGAGGTGACGATGCGCATCGGGAATGGTTCCAAGGTCGATGTGATCGCCGACGGCACGCTACCTCTACATTTACCTACAGGATTAGTTTTAAACCTCAATAATTGTTATTTAGTGCCAGCTTTGAGCATGAACATTGTATTAGGATCTCGTTTAATATGAGATGGCTACTCATTTAAATCCGAGAATAATGGTTGTTCTATTTATATGAGAGATATGTTTTATGGTCATGCCCCGCTGGTCAATGGTTAATTCTTATTTAATCTCGAATGTGATGTTACACATATTCATAGTGTGAATACCAAAAGATGTAAGGTTGATAATGATAGTCCCACATACTTGTGGCACTGTCGCCTTGGTCACATTGGTGTCAAACGCATGAAGAAACTCCATGCAGATGGACTTTTGGAGTCTCTTGATTATGAATCATTTGACACGTGCGAACCATGCCTCATGGGCAAAATGACCAAGACTCCGTTCTCCGAAACAATGGAGCGAGCAACCAACTTATTGGAAATCATACATACTGATGTGTGCGGTCCAATGAGTATTGAGGCTCGCGGTGGCTATCGTTATGTTCTCACCCTCACTGATGACTTGAGTAGAGATGGGTATGTCTACTTAATGAAACACAAGTCTGAGACCTTTGAAAAGTTCAAGGAATTTCAGAGTGAGGTTGAGAATCAACGTGACAGGAAAATCAAGTTCTTACAATCAGATCGTGGGGGAGAATATTTGAGTCATGAATTTGGCACGCACTTAAGGAAATGTGGAATAGTTTCACAACTCACGCCGCCTGGAACAGCTCAGCGTAATGGTGTGTCCGAACATCGTAATCGCACTCTATTGGATATGGTGCGATCTATGATGTCTCTTACCGATCTACCGTTGTCATTTTGGGGCTATGCTTTAGAGACTGCCGCATTCACTTTAAATAGGGCTCCGTCGAAATCCATTGGGACGAAACCGTACGAATTATGGTTTGGGAAGAAACATAAGCTGTCGTTTCTAAAAGTTTGGGGATGCGATGCTTACGTGAAGAAACTTCAACCTAAAAAGCTCGAACGCAAATTGGAAAAATGTGTCTTCATAGGATACCCTAAAGAAACTATTGGGTATACCTTCTACCTCAGATCCGAAGGCAAGATCTTTGTTGCCAAGAAGGGATCCTTTCTAGAGAAAGAGTTTCTCTCGAAAGAAGTAAGTGGGAGGAAAGTAGAACTTGATGAAGTATTGCCTCTTGAACCGGAGAGTGGCGCAGCTCAAGAAAATGTTCCTGAGGTGCCTGCACCGACTAGAGAGGAAGTTAATGATGATGATCATGAAACTTCAGATCAAGTTGCTACTGAACTTCATAGGTCCACAAGGACACGTTCCGCACCAGAGTGGTACAGCAACCCTGTCCTGGAAATCATGTTCTTGGACAATGGTGAACCTTCGAACTATGAAGAAGCGATGGCGGGCCCAGATTCCGACAAATGGCTGGAAGCCATGAAATCCGAGATAGGATTCATGTATGAAACGAAGTATGGACTTTGACTGACTTGCCCGATGATCGGCGAGCCATGGAAAATAAATGGATCTTTAAGAAGAAGACAAATGCGGATGGTAATGTGACCATCTATAAGGCTTGGCTTATCGCTAAGGGTTATCGATAAGTTCAAGGGGTTGACTACGATGAGACTTTCTCACCCGTAGCGAAGCTGAAGTCCGTCCGGATCATGTTAGCAATTGCCGCATTCTATGATTATGAGATATGGCAAATGGACGTCAAAACGGCATTCCTTAATGGTTTCCTTAAGGAAGAATTGTATATGATGCAGCCGGAAGGTTTTGTCGATCCTAAGAATGCTGACAAGGTGTGCAAGCTCCAACGCTCAATCTATGGGCTGGTGCAAGCATCTCGAAGTTGGAACATTTGATTTGATGAGATGATCAAAGTGTTTGGGTTTACGCAGACTTACGGAGAAGCCTGTGTTTACAAGAAAGTGAGTGGGAGCTCTGTAGCATTTCTCATTTTATATGTGGATGACATACTGTTGATGGGAAATGATATAGAATTCTTGGAAAGCATAAAGGCCTACTTGAACAAGTGTTTTTAATGAAGGATCTTGGAGAAGCTGCTTATATATTAGGCATCAAGATCTATAGAGATAGATCGAGACGCCTCATTGGTCTTTCACAGAGTACGTACCTTGACAAGATATTGAAGAAGTTCAATATGGACCAGTCAAAGAAGGGGTTCTTGCCTGTGTTGCAAGGTACGAGATTGAGCACGGCTCAATGCCCGACCACGGCAGAAGATAGAGAAAAGATGAGTGTCGTCCCCTATGCCTCGACCATAGGGTCTATTATGTATGCCATGCTGTGTACCAGACCTGATGTAAACCTTGCCGTAAGTTTGGTAGGAAGGTACCAAAGTAATCCCGGCATGGAACACTGGACAGCGGTCAAGAATATCCCGAAGTACCTGAAAAGGACTAAGGATATGTTTCTTGTTTATGAAGGTGACGAAGAGCTCGTCGTAAAGGGTTACGTCGACGCTAACTTCGACACAGATCTGGATGACTCCAAGTCACAAACCGGATATGTGTATATTTTGAATGGTGGGGTAGTCAGCTGGTGCAGTTGCAAGCAAAGCGTCATGGCGGGATCTACATGTGAAGCGGAGTACATGGTGTCGGAGTAATGGGCCACGAGTAGGCCAACCCGAGTCCCATAACCTTTCAAGACATCGGGGCAGGCTGTGCCCCTCAAGACCCCAGGGCGAAGAGCCGTCTCCCGAGGAGTCGACGGCAGGGCGGCCGACTGCCCGCTCACGGCCGAGTTCCAGGGACGACTTCCAGGGAAGCCGGCTTTGGGGAGTCGGTCGGTGACTCCAGCAAACCCATGACCTCATAAAAGGGGATGGGGCAGAGGCGTGGCTACAGTGAAGCCCACTCCCGCCCCTTACCAAGGGAAGGCATGGCCACAACACGCCGTACCCAGGAAGATCTCCGTGCGGCGTGGCACTGTTGCCCGGCCGGCCCTGGCATCAGCACCACAGTACCAAGTCCTGCACCCACGACGGCTTGTCTATACGGCCTGGAGGTAGCGGGGCCCACCAGTCAGCGAGACCTCGGGAGACGGCAGGAGAACCGCCAGTCGGACCAGTCGGGAGTTGGCCAGGGGGAGTCGGCCGAGCCCTCCCCCGGGGGCCACGCGCCATTAATCAAGATGAGATGGGGAGTGGCCACAATGATCGCCCGCCAGGCGGCGGGGCTGTTGCCACGACCCCATGACCAAGCCTGCGTCATCAGAAGCACGACTACAGTAATCAGCGGCCGGCAAGACCCGCCCGTGACGGACGCGGCCTGTCGGCTCCGTACCAGACCAGTCGGCGGGCCCCAGCAGCCGGCGGAGAAGTCGGAGGTCGGAGGCACTGACTGCTGGGCCCGCGCCCAGTCGAATTGCCATTGTACCCCTAGGGGGTAGGCCTATATAAACCCCCCAGGGCACCCATGCAAGGGGGTTAGATCCCAGCAGTTCTAGACCATACAGATAGAAGGAGAGAGCTAGCCTTGCCCTCTTCTACCACCAGAAACAGCTCAAGGAGCAACCGTGTAAACACTTGGCCATAGTGATCATGCGGAGACCCCTCAGAGCAGCAATAGGGGTATTATCTCCCCGGAGAGCCCCGAAACTGGGTAAGATTCACCGGCGTGCATGTCTTCGCCTCATCCCGTTTCCAGGCACTGGCGACGTTCTACTCGCCCCCACCATGATAAGACATCCGTTGGCATATGTCGCACCAAACCCCCGACATTTGGCGCCCACCATGGGGCCTGGTGCACCGCCGTCCGGAGATCTATTCTGGACGGGAACCCTTTTCCTCCATGGCGACCGCAGCCAGCCAGGCACGCCAGGCGAAGTCTGCATCAACGCGCTGCGCGGTGTTGAGATCGCCTGCGCAGCCAGCTCCTTGGCCGAACTTGTCGGCGAGGTCCGCCTCTCCGATGAACCTGCGTCCGACGCAGGCGCGGGCGGCCCCGAAAACCTCCTCGCGGGCCTCATCGATCAACTCCACGTTTCCGGCGAGCCTGCCGTAGACTTGGAGTCCGTAGGCTCCACCGACCCGATGCTGGTCGACTCCGACACCGCGTCAATCGACGCGTTCCCCACCAGCATGGTGGTCTATGACGAACCTCTCCCCCATGCAGAGAGCGACGGAAGCACCGTCACTGAGGTGCTAGTCATCAGTCATGACGAGTTCCCTGGCGGAGGAGCGCCCGACTCACTCGGCGCAGCGCTGCAAGACCTGACTGCGCCCATTCCGGAAGATGCTGACGCGGAGATGTTAGAAGCGCGCCGCCTTCAGCTCGTTGAAGGCGCGAAGAAGCTGGCCAACATGAGACGCTTGTCAGAAGCTTACCAGCGGGAGATGGATCGAGCCGTTGGCGGCTCGCCAGCACCGGCAGGGCCCAGCCGCCTTGGCGTGGTCCAGCAGCGCGGCGTAGCCATCGCCAGCCTATTTGGGGCTAGCCGCCCCGTCTACGCTACACCAGCGGAGAACATCCGAGCCGCCCAGGCAGCGGCGGATGAGCTGGACAATTTCGAGCGCGAATAACGCCGCCTCATGATGGAGCGAGTCCAGCGGCTCCTCGACGCGGCCGCCGCGCAGAACGAGGCCAGCTGCCGCACGGAGGCGCCGCAGCGGCCAAACGACGACCCGCACCGAGATCAAGGCACGATGTCTCGGACGCCGACTGGCGGTGCCCGAGGAAGAAAGGACAAGGAACCGGCTGTCAGCCACAGTCGGACTCGCATTACCATAGAGCGCGACCAAGATGGCCGTCCGAGAGCAGTGGAACGACGGGACGACTGTCCGCCTCCCCCTCCCCGCAAGGAGAGGCGAGTCTCCCCGCCACCTGTTGACCATCCGACTCTCGGTGACCGCCTTGGCCGCCGAGAGGGAGTTGGAGAGAATGACGCCCGCCACCGGATTGACCGACTTCACCGGTCCCTGGCGCTGGAAGAAGAAGACGAGCTGGGTCCGCCTTGTTTTGGGCCCCGCATTCGGGACGAGCCCTTTCCCAAAGGGTTCACGCTCCCAAGAGACACGCCCAAGTATACCGGCTCCGTGAAGCCGGAAGACTGGCTAGTCGACTATTCCATGGCTGTCAGCATAGCAAACGGCAACAAGCGTGTCGCCGTAAAATACGTTCCGCTCATGCTCCAGGGCACGGCCCAGACATGGCTGAACAGCCTAAAGCCCCGCAGCATCAACAGCTGGGTCGACTTCACTGAAGTGTTCGTCCGCAACTTCACCAGCACGTACAAGCGTCCTCCCAAGCCTCGTCAGCTCTCCTTGTGTGTGCAAGGTCCTGACGAGTCAACTCACGACTACCTCACGCGTTGGGCTGAGCTCCGGAACTCCTGCGAGGGCGTCCACGAGGTGTAGGCCATCGAGTACTTCACAGCCGGGTGCTGAGAAGGCACCCTCCTGAAGCACAAGCTCCTCTGCGACGAGCCAGAAACCCTCGACGAGCTGCTGATCATAGCGGACAAGTACGCCACGGCCGACTCCTCCATGAAGGCGGAAATTCAAATCAGCACGACTGGCAAAGTAGCTCCTTAGGCTCCAAGAACTCCGACGGCAGACGCCGGTTGGCGACAACAGTAGGGCGACAACAAGCGCAAGGCCCCGCAGCCGGTTTCCGGCAGCCGGCAGGTCGCGACCGTTGAAGCCCAGCAGCCAGAAGAGCAGCCTCCGCCCAAGCGACAGAAAGGCGGCAAGCCGAACTGGTTGCCGGCCTTCTCCTATGAGCAGACCTTGGATGGACCTTTCAAGTTCCACAGCGGCGCGAAGCCGTCGAATCACACCACCCAGAAGTGCCACTCGCTCACCAGGATCGCCAAGGGAGAAGGCCTCCTGCCACCCTCGCCTGCTGGGCAACCGCCTCCGCCTCCGCCCCAGCAGCCGGCAGTCAGGCCGGTCGGCGCGGTGCAAGACAAATACCCTGAAGAGCATGAAGCCTATGTGGTGTTCACCAGTGTGGCTGATGATCGACGCAGCAGGCAGCTGCAGCGACAAGAGGTGAACTCAGTAGCCTCAGAGACGCCAGAGTTCATGCACTGGTCTAAGAAGCCCATCAGCTCGAGCAGGGTTGACCACCCAGAAGTGATGCCGAGTCCGGGCTCCTATGCCTTGGTCCTGGACGCCACCTTTGCCACGGACAAACGGGCCGCGCGTTTCTCGCGAGTTCTGATAGACGGGGGAAGCAACATCAATATCTTGTACAAGGGCACCATGGAGAAGTTAGGAATCAAGCAAAGACAGCTTCAGAACAGCCGGACTGTGTTCCATGGCATTGTTCCTGGGCTTTCCTGCTCACCAATCGGCAAGATCCTGTTTGACGTCCTCTTTGGGGACAAAGATCACTTCCGAAGAGAGTCTGTTTGGTTTGAGGTGGTGGACCTTGAGAGCCCATACCATGCGCTACTTGGCCGACCCGCCTTGGCCAAGTTCATGGCGGTCCCCTACTACGCCTACCTCAGGATGAAGATGCCCAGTTCCAGGGGAATTCTGACTGTGGCCGGCGACTACCAGAAGTCGTCCGCTTGCGCGACCGAGAGCAGTCGGTTGGCCGAGTCCCTGGTGATCGCAGCCGAGAAGCGACTCCTTGAACGAGTTGTGGCAATGGCCGGCAAGCAGCCGGAGATATCGCCCGACCCAAAGGAGTCGGAAGCCGAAGGTTCGTTCAAGCCGGCCAAAGAGACAAAGAAGATACCCTTGGATCCGGAGCATCCAAAGAGGTACGCCGTCGTAGGTCCAAACCTCGACAGCAAATAGGAAGGCGAGCTCGTCGATTTCCTCCGTGAGAATCGGGACATCTTCGCATGGTCTCCCAAAGACATGCCAGGTGTACCGACGGATTTCGCCGAGCACAAGTTACATGTCCGATCTGATGCAAAGCCGGTCAGGCAGCCCCTGTGCCGCTTATCAGAAGAAAAGAGAAGAGTTGTCGGAGAAGAGATAGCCCGACTCCTAGCAGCCGGCTTCATTATGGAAGTTTTCTTCCCGGAGTGGCTGGTAAATATGGTCCTGGTGCTAAAGAAGAACAAGCAATGGCGAATGTGTATTAACTACACGAGCCTCAACAAGGCCTGCCCCAAGGACCCGTTTGCTCTACCAAGAATTGACCAGGTGATAGACTCCACAGCCGGATGCGAGTTGTTGAGTTTCTTGGATGCTACTCAGGATATCACGAGATCAAGCTAACCCATTGGCGGATGCACTTCGACGGCTCCAAGATGCGCACCGGCTTGGGAGCCGGCGTCGTCCTCACCTCTCCCAAAGGCGACAAGCTCAAGTATGCACTGCAAATCCATTTTGCCGCCTCCAACAATGTTGCCGAGTACGATGCTCTCATTCACGGGCTCCGGCTTGCCAAAGAACTTGGCATCCGCCGGATCTTGTGTTATGGCGACTCGGACTTAGTGGTCCAGCAGTCATCCGGCGACTGGGACGCGAAAGACGCAAACATGGCGAGCTACCGTTTCCTCGTGCAGCAGCTCAGCGGGTATTTCGAAGGGTGCGAGTTCCTCCATGTGCCAAGAAACGACAACGACCAAGCAGACGCCTTGGTAGGAATCGGCTCTACCCGCCAAGAAATATCATCTGGCATCGCCCTTCAATGCCTCATCAAGCCGTCTATCAAGCCTTCAGCAGAATCAGACTCCATTTTTGTGCTGGCCCCTCCCGAAAATGGTGGATCCGACTCCAGAGCTCCGGCAGATGGAACGGGGACTTTGGCGGATGACTCCAAAGCCGCCACAGTCGAGCCCGGCCCGGGGACTGCGGTGGTGGACTCGAAGATTCCAGAACTCGGCCCAAGGACCGCGCCAGTCGGCCTGGGGACTTCATCAACCCAGCAAGCGGCTGTTGACTCCAACCCGCCGCCTCCCAGCCCAGCCGCCCTCGTCCAAGTCGCATTCTGGTAGTCGAAGAAATAGCAGCACCCTCATGGGCCCAGCCCATCCTCAAATTCCTGGTGAACAAAGAGCTACCAACTGATGAGACCTCAGCTCGTCAAGTACAACGTCGGGCGGCAGCCTATACCATAGTCAACAAAGAGCTGGTTAGGCGCAGCGTCACTGGTGTCTACCAGCGCTGCGTAGAGCCAGAGCAAGGCTAGGCGATTCTCAAAGACATCCATCAAGGCGAATGCGGCCACCATGCGGCTTCAAGAGCACTCATCGCCAAAGCCTTTCGTCACGGTTTTTTCTAGCCGACTGCCTTGGAAGAGGCCAAGGAGTTGGTCCAAAAATGCAAAGGGTGCCAGAAGTTCAGCTCCAAGCCGCACCAGCCGGCTTCTGCGCTCAAGACCATACCCATTGCTTGGCCTTTCGCAGTTTAGGGTCTAGACATGGTGGGACCATTCAAGACAGCACGAGGTGGTTTAACTCACCTACTTGTCGCAGTGGACAAGTTCACCAAGTGGGTGGAAGCGAAGCCAATTAAGAAACTGAACGGTCCGACTGTCGTGACCTTCATCACCGATATCACCATTCGGTACGGCATACCACACAGCATCATCACCGACAACGGCACAAATTTTGCCAAAGGCGCCTTGGCCCATTTCTGCGCAGCACAGGGCATCCGACTGGACCTAGCGTCCGTCGCCCATCCGCAGTCAAACGGCCAAGTGGAGCGAGCAAACGGCCTCATCCTGTCCGGCATCAAGCCTCGGTTGATCGAGCCTGTAGAGCGCTCGGCTGGCTGCTGGCTCGATGAGCTGCCAGCCGTCCTCTGGAGTCTGCACACGACTCCAAACAAGTCAACCGGCTTCACGCCCTTCTTCCTCGTCTACGGTGCCAAAGCCGTCATCCCAACGGACATAGAGTTTGACTCCCCACGGGTCACCATGTACACCGAGGAGGAAGCAGAAGAAGCACGACAAGACGACGTCGATCTGCTGGAAGAGGGCCGGCTGTTGGCACTCAGCCAGTCCAGCATCTACCAGCAAAGCCTGCACCGATACCACAAACAGGAAGGTCAGGCCAAGATCTTTCCAAGAAGGCGACCTTGTGCTCCGACTGATCCAGCGAATAGCCGGCCAGCACAAGCTGTCGGCGCCTTGGGAAGGCCCTTTCATCATCAGCAAAGTACTGGGCAACGATTCATACTACCTGATCGACGCTCAGAAGCCCCGAGCACGCAAGAGGGACGACTCCGGCAAGGAGACAAAGCGGCCATGGAATGCAAATCTCCTCCGAAGATTTTACAGTTGATGCAGTATGTACCATGCTACCTTTTGTATTAAAGTACCAAAACTTCGAGGCCCCCGAGATGAGCTCGGGGACTGCCCTCTTTTGTCTGTATGATAAAAATTATGCCTACAAGTATGTTACTCTTTGTCATGCCGCTTGGCACCGGGGTCGACAAGTCGACCCGGGGACTTGCCGCCTTGCACTATGAAATGCTTCCTGTAGCCGAACAAGTAGTGTGTAAACGCCTAAACCGTCTTCTGTCAGAAGCCGCAGCTCGCAGAGCGACTGTACGATGGGCAGAGGTAAGGTAGAATGGGTGTTCGCATGAAAAAGGGTTAAGGGCTCAAAGCATAAAACATAGCTCAAGACGGCTTCCAGCCTTTCTTGCAAACCGACTCTCGGATAGTCGGATTGTCGTCTTCTATCCAACTTGCTCAAACAATCTTGAAATCGGCTAAGTACTTGCTTTCCCAAAGTAGCCTAGCACTTGATCCAGCAACAGTCCGCAGAGCGGCTGTCCAATTGGCAAGGCAGGCAACTAAGAGAAAGCGGCAAAGGAAAAAAGCCAAACGAACAATGAGCAAGAAAAGATAGATATATATATTTACATAACATAGGCCTCTGACCGAATTGTCGAGTAGAGGTTCAAAATACACCCCGCGGGTGGAATTGTGTGAATTAACAAGTTCTTCAAAGACTACTGAAGCAGATAAAATAAAAGATAGAGCGGCAGCTTAGGAGGCAGCAGACGGATTCGGAGGGTCGGAGGAGGCGCCAACTCAGGCGCCGGGCAGCCGGCTGGCTAGTCTCAGCTTGATCATCTCCGGAGGCAGTCGACTCGGTCGCACGTGGCTCGTTGCTGGAGGCGCGGTCGGGCTGAGACTGGCCGTCTGCTCCGTCTTCTGGTGCCTCTGCCTCGCCTCCATCCTCCGCTTCGTCCTCCTCCTCGACGCTGGAGCCAATCACCTCCGCCGAGTCTTCGTTGTAGTCTGGGTTCATCCCAAACCACTCCGGCGGCACCTCCTCACCGTCTTTAGACCGCTCGGGGACGAAGATGCTGGTGTCGGTGTACTCGGCGATCGCCGCAGCATGTTTGATGAGGGCGTCTTCCGCAGCCGCAAGCTCCGGCTGGGCCTCCGACCGAAGCGTGGCCAACTAGTCTAGATCTAGCCCCGGGTACCACGCCTTGACGAACTCCAAGGCCCGGCGCGCTCCAGCCCAGGCCGAAGAGCCCTTCCAGGCCTCAAGACGACCAGCCGCGACCTCCAGCCAGTTGGCCGTCAGGCTGGGGGTGCGCGGAGCCTGCATATCTGGCCAAAGGGCGGCAATCGCCTCGGCACCAACGTGCTGGAGCCGGCGCAGCATCCGGTGAGCCGGCCGGAGGCGAGCCTCGATGCTCAGGACGTGCTCATCAAGAGTTCGGGGGGCATCGGCGGCGATCTCTGCGCCCTCCGCCCTCCGACCTTCACGGTCAGCCTCGATGGCTTGGATGGCGGCCTGCGACTGCCCAGGGAAGAAGTCTACACAGACACGAAGAAACGAAGAAGCAAGTCAAAAACCAGGAGTCGGCACGATCTAAGTCGCAGCTCGAAGAAAGAAAATAAAAGAGGCTCACCATCAATGATGTCTTCAATCTCGTGGAAGCCGGAGGACAGCAGCACCTCCTTGTCAGACCAGGAGGAGCGCTCGCCCGTGAACTCGGCCAAGAGGGCGGTTTCCGTCTCCCCCGCCTCCCTCTGCGACTTCACAAGCAGCTCCTTCTGCTCTGCCAACTGAGTGGCCAGCAGATCGCGCTCTGTGGCGAGCTTGCTGCACTCCTCCCCTTTGGCACGCAGGGCGGAGCTGGCTTCGCTCAGCTGCTGTTGAAGAGCAGCGTTGGCTCCTGAAGGAAAGGAAGAAAGATAACAGTCGTCAATAAAGTAGGTCGCCGGGGAGATCCGGCCCGACTGCTCAGCAGTCGGCCCGAATCTCAGGGACTACAGCCCACGGGTGCGCTAGCGCGCCCCCGCAGAAAAAAAGAAGGAGGACTTACTCCGGCTCTCCGCCAAGTTGGCGGTCCGCTTGCCCAGCTCTTCAACGTTACGGTTGAAGGCAGTGACGCAGAGGTTGTGGTAATCCTGCAACAAGCATTTCAGACAAAGTTAGTACCCAGAAGTTCATCAATTGGAGTTCCGGGCCGCCTGCTCAGCAGCCGGCCCGAAACTCGGGGACTATACCCAGTGGGTGCGCTGGAGTGCCCCCACAAAGAGGAGCAAGAAAACAAAGACCAAAGGAAAAAACATACCCGGACGGCTGCCCGCGACGCTAGGAACGCCTTGGTGCAACTCTGGAGAGTGTCGCCCTCAGCACGGAGCTTCGCCTGGACGTCCAAGAGCGCCCGGTTCAGCGGCCCTGTGCCGCCTCCTCGCACCCACCCAACAGGTGCGGCGCTCATCGCTTCGGCGTCTGGGGCCGCCGAGCAGGCGGTACCGGCTTCCAGGGGGCGGGGTGCCGAAGTCGCCTTCTCCAGACGACGACGCGTTGGCGAGCCGACTTGGAGGAGTAGCCTCACCACGGCCTCGTCTTCGGTCTGTGGCACCGGAGGGTCCGCTGGCTGCTCACCTTGCGCGCCTTCAGATGGCGGCGGAGGCGGCGGCGGAACGTGCGCGTCCGGAGTAGATGGGTCGCTGCCTTCCCTCTCCTCGACGAGGTTCTCCCCGCCGGCTTCTCCAGTTGGCCCCGTGAACTCCGGGGGCGGCGACGCAGAGTTCAGCAGGGTGACAAGCAAGGCCGACTGGCGACGTGCGGCTTCCTCAGCCTGCTGCTTCACCGCGGCGGCGGCTTCGGCCTCCGCTTGTTTTTTCTTAGCGGAGGCCTCCGCCCTGTCGGCCTCCGCCTTCTCCAGGCGGAGGGCCTCTTCTTTGTTGCGCCTCTCCTGCGCATTCCGCTCCGTCACCTCCTGGAGGTCAGCAGCAGGGTCAATCCGCCGAGTGGTGGCGGACGTCTCTGCTGACCCCATGACGGAGGCGGCGGCGACCCGCTCAAGAGAGAGGGGAGCCCTGAAGAAAGAGGAGCAAGCAGAGACTCAGACAAATCACGAAGAAAGAACAAAACTTTGAAGACAGAATACTTATGCGGAGACCAACGGCGGCTTCTTCACTTCCCTACGGAAGCGGATGGCCTTCGCGGCTGCCTCGTCCCGTCGGGTCGCCGCAGCCGAGCCCTTGGGCTTCTTCGGCCGACTGCTGAACAAGGTCGGCACGGCCCTGCGCTTCTTCCCGCCACCTGGAGTGCCCGACGCGGCGAAGAGCCCGCGCCAGGCTGGCTGGCTCCTGGCCGATGGCGAGGGGCGACTTCTCCCTCGGCGCTGTCTTCAGGCCAATCGGCGAAGGTAGCCGAAGGCCTGAAGTCGCTTGCTGTCCCTCCTCCTCCCTCAGCGTTGTCTTCCAGAGCCGCCGCCCCCAGATCAGGGTCGTCGATGTCGCTCTCCGCCCGGTCGGGATGAACTCATGGGCCGGCCCCGAGGTGCCGGCTGGTGGGTGAAGAAGGGGATTCTAACCAAAGCCGACTGGTCAAAACAAAACTCGGCAAGAAGAAGACAATCTAAAGAAAGAAAAGAAAGGCGATTCACCACGGGCGGGGGGTTGGCGCGGGAGTACTGCTCCTTGCCGAATCGCCAGTCCTCCAGGAGCCTGCTGTCCGAGAGGTAGTTCACCATGAAGGCCACCTCTTCGTGAGGCATGTCCTTGGTGCACATCCGACTCGGTTCGCGGTGCCCGCTCATCTAGCATATCATGTGAGGGCGGCCTTGGAGTGGGAGAACTTGGCGCGAGATGAAGGCGGCCAGCAGGTCCGGACCAGTCAGACCCTCCGACTGCGTCAGCACTCGGAGTCGCGTGATGGCGCCGGTTCCCGCAGGCGTCAGCGACCTGGCCCGGTACGACCAGTTGGGCAGTCTCCCAGCCGGCGGGCCGGCTTCGAAAGCCGACAGATTGACCCAGTCGCCCCTCGTGGCGACGTTCCTGACGTAGAAGTAGGATCTCTGCCACATCTTCATCGACTTTATCAGCGAGATGGAGGGGAAGGGGTTGTCGGCTCCTGACCTTCGCATGGCGATGAAGGCGCCGCATTGAGCCGGCATGCCCGCGGCCTGGGTGCCAAGCTTGGAGAAGAAGAACTCCCCCCAGAGCTCGAGGGTGGGGAGGACTCCGAGGAAGCCTTCGCACAAGGCCACGAAGGCGGACAGCAGCACCACTGTGTTGGGGGGTGAGGTGGTGCGGCTGGAGGCCGTAGAACTCCAAGAAAGACCGAAAAAAGCTGCTTGCTGGCAGCCCCAGCCCGCGCAGGCAGTGCGAGCGGAAGATGACCCGCTCGCCCTCCTGCGGGGCAGGGGAAATCTCTCCCTCCAGCGCAAGACGCACCTGCACGCGGTCCCCGCCGGGAAGCCGACGGGTCCGGCGGAGGAACTCAATGTGGTCTTCATTAACCTCAGAACCGTCCCAGGTGCCGGAACGCACTGGGGGAGGTGCGTCAGCGGAGGAAGAACTCATCGCGAGCTGTCGCCGCAGCGTTTGCCGGAGCTTGGGCATGCGGCGGAGCGAAGAAGAGAAAAGGAAGGAGGAGTGCGAGGAGCAGCAAGGAGGAAGAGAGAGAAGAGTAGTGGGAAGGAGGGGCGCGCGTGCCCCCCTCTTCCCCCTACTTATAGCCCTGTGGGCTGCGAAGCCGAGGGGGCGGACGTGGGGATTTACTGTGCCCACAACCCCACGACCCCCCCGATCCACGTAAAGTTACTACGTGCAGTAACTCCACGGGAATCCCAACTATCCACCAGGGCCGCAGCGGATCCGTTCGGGCGCCAAGGCGTGGTAGTGGCAGGCCCCGCCTGTGGGCCTGTCCCGTCGCACGCGTGGGCTGGCAGGACGGCCTAGCCACGTGCCCTCGTGTGACAGGCCAAGAACAGGCGGTGGCCTGGAGGCTTAGCTAGCACACCACTTGAAATCCCGTCACAACATTCGAGATACCGAGCAAGTCGAAATTAAGTGAAGTTCGAGTTGAGCAAGTCCGACTCCTTCTAGATGGCCCAGCAGAAGTTAATCAAGGCCATGCGTTGAGCACCCGGAAAGAGAAACTGTTGAGGCTTCTCGGCCGATCGTCCGTGGCGCCTCACCAGCTTCGGGGACTACTGTCGGAGTAATGGGCCACGGGTAGGCCAACCCGAGTCCCATAACCTTTCAAGACATCGGGGCAGGCTGCGCCCCTCAAGACCCCAGGGCGAAGAGCCGTCTCCTAAGGAGTCGACGGCAGGGCGGCCGACTGCCCGCTCATGGCCGAGTTCCAGGGACGACTTCCAGAGAAGCCGGCTTTGGAGAGTCGGCCGGCGACTCCAGCAAACCCATGACCTCATCAAAGGGGATGGGGCAGAGGCGTGGTTACAGTGAAGCCTACTCCCGCCCCTTACCAAGGGAAGGCATGGCCACAACACGCCGTACCCGGGAAGATCTCCGTGCGGCGTGGCACTGTTGCCCGACCGACCCTAACATCAGCACCACAGTACCAAGTCCTGCACCCATGACGGCTTGTCTGTACGGCCTGGAGGCAGCGGGGCCCACCAGTCAGCGAGACCTCGGGAGACGGCAGGAGAACCGCCAGTCGGACCCGTCGGGAGTTGGCCCGGGGGAGTTGGCCGAGCCCTCCCCCGGGGGCCACGCGCCATTAATCAATATGAGATGGGGAGTGGCCACAGTGATCGCCTGCCAGGCGGCGGGGCTGTTGCCACGACCCCATGACCAAGCCCGCGTCATCAAAAGCACGGCTACAGTAATTAGCGGCCGGCAAGACCCGCTCGCGGCGGACGCGGCCTGTCGGCTCCGTACCAGACCAGTTGGCGGGGTCCACCAGTCGGCGGGCCCCAGCAGTCAGCGGAGAAGTCGGAGGTCGGAGGCACTGACGGCTGGTCCCGCGCCCAGTCGAATTACCATTGTACCCCTGGGGGTAGGCCTATATAAACCCCCCCCCAGGGCACCCATGCAAGGGGGTTGGATCCCAGCAGTTCTAGACCATACAGATAGAAGGAGAGAGCTAGCCTTGCCCTCTTCTACCACCAGAAACAGCTCAAGGAGCAACCGTGTAAACACTTGGCCATAGTGATCATGCGGAGACCCCGCAGAGCAGCAGTAGGGGTATTATCTCCCCGGAGAGCCCCGAAGCTAGGTAAGATTCGCCGGCGTGCATGTCTTCGCCTCATCCCGTTTCCAGGCACCGGCGATGTTCTACTCGCCCCCACCATGATAAGCCATCCGTTGGCATATGTCGCACCAAACCCTCGACACATGGCAGCCTCGGAGGCAGCACAAGAAGCAATCTGGGTGAAGGAGTTCATTACCGACCTAGGAGTTATTCCCAATGCATCGGGCCCGATGACTCTCTTCTGTGACAACACTGGAGCTATTGCCCTTGCCAAGGAGCCTAGGTTTCACAGAAGGACCAGGCATATCAAGTGTCGCTTCAACTCCATTCGTGAAAATGTTCAAAATGGAGACATAGATATTTGTAAAGTGCATATGGACCTAAATGTCGCAGATCCGTTGACTAAACCTCTCCCTCGAGCAAAACATGATCAACACCAGAACTCTATGGGTGTTCGATTCATCACAATGTAACTAGATTATTAACTCTAGTGCAAGTGGGAGACTGTTGGAAATATGCCCTAGAGGCAATAATAATGGTTATTATTATATTTCCTTGTTCATGATAATTGTCTATTGTTCATGCTATAATTGTGTTATCCGGAAATCGTAATACATGTGTGAATACATAGACCACAACATGTCCCTAGTGAGCCTCTAGTTGACTAGCTCATTGATCAATAGATGGTTACGGTTTCCTGACCATGGACATTGGATGTCATTGATAATGGGATCACATCATCACGAGAATGATGTGATGGACAAGACCCAATCCTAAGCATAGCACAAGATTGTGTAGTTCGTCTACTAGAGCTTTTCTGAATGTCAAGTATCATTTCCTTAGACCATGAGATTGTCCAACTCCCGGATACTAGAGGAGTGCTTTGGGTGTACCAAACGTCACAACATAACTGGGTGACTATAAAGGTGCACTACAGGTATCTCCGAAAGTGTCTGTTGGGTTGGCATGAATGAAGACTGGGATTTGTCACTCCGTATGACGGAGAGGTATCTCTGGGCCCACTCGGTAATGCATCATCATAATGAGCTCAGTGTGACTAAGTAGTTGGTCATGGGATCATGCATTACGGCACGAGTAAAGTGACTTGCCGGTAACGAGATCGAACGAGGTATTGGGATACCGACGACTGAATCTCATGCAAGTAACGTACCGATTGACAAAGGGAATTGTATACGGGATTGCTTGAATCCTCGACATCGTGGTTCACCGGATGAGATCATCGTGGAACATGTGGGAGTCAACATGGGTATCCAGATGCTGCTGTTGGTTATTGGCCGGAGAGTTGTCTCGGTCATGTGTGCATGGTTCCCGAACCCGTAGGGTCTACACACTTAAGGTTCAATGACGCTAGGGTTATTAGGAAGACTTGTATGTGATTACTTAATGTTGTTCGGAGTCCCGGATGAGATCCCGGACGTCACGAGGAGTTCTGGAATGGTCCGGAGGTGAAGATTTATATGTAGGAAGTTGTCATACGGTCACCAGAAAGGTTCGGGGGCATATCAGTATTGTACCGGGGCCACCGGAGGGGTTTAGGGGGTCCACCGGGAGGGAACACCTCTCTTGGAGGGCCTAATGGGCTGTAGAGGAAAGGGAACCAGCCCTACATGGGCTGGGCGCATCCCCCCCCTTGGGCCCATGCGCCTAGGGTTGGGGGAAACCCTAAGGGGGCGCCCCCTTGCTTGGGGGGAAGCCCCCTCCCCTTGGCCGCCACCCCCCTCTAGATCTCATCTAGAGGGGGCCGGACCCCTTCCTCCTTCCCCTATATATAGAGGGGCAAGGGGAGGGCTGCACACACCATCCAAGGCGTAGCCCCTCCCCTCCCCAACACCTCTCCTCCTTCGCAAGAGCTTGGCGAAGCCCTGCCGGAGTACTGCAGCTCCACCACCACCACACTGTCGTGTTGCCGTTGGAGCCCTCTTCCTCAACCTCTCCCTCCTCCTTGCTGGATCAAGGCGCGGGAGACGTCCTCGCTCCGTACGTGTGTTGAACGCGGAGGTGCCGTCCATTCGGCGCTAGGATCTTCGATGATTTGGATCACGACGAGTAAGACTCCATCAACCTCGTTCTCTTGAGCGCTTCCGCTCACGATCTACAAGGGTATGTAGAAGCACTCATCTCCCCTCGTTGCTAGATGACTCCATAGATTGATCTTGGTGATGCGTAGAAAATTTTAAATTTCTGCTACGTTCCCCAACAGAGTCTTGTGAAATTAATACTGCTTTGCTGAATCTTGTCATGAAAGATTCGTTTTCCGGCCTTCCTAGTGAAGATGCCGCTACCCATCTAAATAGCTTGGTTGATTTGTGTGATATGCAAAAGAAGAAAGATGTGGATAATGATATTGTTAAATTGAAGCTATTTCCTTTTTCGCTTAGAGATCGTGCTAAAGCTTGGTTTTCGTCTTTGCCTAAAAATAGTATTGACTCATTGAATAAGTGCAAAGATGCTTTTATCTCTAAGTATTTTCCTCCCGCTAAGATCATCTCCCTTAGAAACGATATTATGAATTTTAAGAAACTTGATCATGAGCATGTTGCACAAGCTTGGGAGAGGATGAAATTAATGATACGTAATTGCCCTACTCATGGTTTGAATTTGTGGATGATTATACAAAAAAATGATGCTGGATTGAATTTTGCTTCTAGAAATCTTTTAGATTCGGCCGCGGGAGGCACTTTTGTGGAAATCACTTTAGGAGAAGCTACTAAACTCCTAGATAATATTGTGGTTAATTATTCTCAATGGCATACTGAAAGATCTACTAATAAAAAGGTGCACGCGATAGAAGAAATTAATGTTTTGAGTGGAAAGATGGATGAACTTATGGAATTATTTGCTAGTAAAAGTGTTTCTTCTGATCCTAATGATATGCCCTTGTCTACTTTGATTGAGAATAATAATGAATCTATGGATGTGAATTTTGTTGGTAGGAACAATTTTGGTAACAACGCGTATAGAGGAAATTTTAATCCTAGGCCTTATCCTAGTAATCCCTCTAATAATTATGGTAATTCCTACAACAATTCTTATGGAAATTATAATAAGATTCCCTCTGATTTTGAATCTAATATTAAAGAATTTATTACTTCGCAAAAGAATTTCAATGCTTTGATTGAAGAAAAAATGCTTAAGATTGATGAGTTGGCTAGGAACGTTGATAGAATTTCTCTTGATGTTGATTCTTTGAAACTTAGATCTATTCCACCTAAGTATGATCTCCATGAGTCTCTCAAAGCCATGAGAATTTCCATTGATGAGTGCAAAGAAAGAACCGCTAGGATGCGTGCTAAGAAAGATGCCTTTATAAGAGCGTGTTCTTCTAGTTCCTAAGAAAATAAAGATGAAGATCTAAAAGTTATAGATGTGTCCCCTCTTAAATCGTTGTTTTGCAATATGAATCTTGATAATGATGGGACTGAATATGATCCACCTTTACCTAGAAGACGTTCCAAGAATTCGGAGTTTTTAGATCTTGATGCTAAAATTGATAAAAGTGGGATTGAAGAAATTAAAACCCTAGATGTTGCTAAACCCACTATTTTGGATTTTAAGGAATTTAATTATGAAAATTGCTCTTTGATTGATTGTATTTCCTTGTTGCAATCCGTGCTAAATTCTCCGCACACTTATAGTCAAAATAAAGCATTCACTAAACATATCGTTGATGCCTTGATGCAATCTTATGAAGAAAAACTTGAATTGGAAGTTTCTATCCCTAGAAAACTTTATGGTGAGTGGGAACCAACTATTAAAATTAAAATTAAAGATCATGAGTTTTATGCTTTATGTGATTTGGGTGCTAGTGTTTCCATGATTCCAAAGACTTTGTGTGATTTGTTAGGTTCCCGTGATTTTGATGATTGTTCTCTAAACTTGCACCTTGCGGATTCCACTACTAAAAACCTGTGGGAAGAATTAATGATGTTCTTATTGTTGAAAATAGGAATTATGTACCCGTAGATTTTATTGTTCTTGACATAGATTGCAATCCTTCATGTCCTATTATTCTTGGTAGACCTTTCCTTAGAACGAATGGCGCAATTATTGATATGAAGGAAGGAAATATTAGATTCCAATTTCCGTTAAGGAAAGGCATGGAACACTTTCCTAGAAATAAAATTAAATTACCTTATGAATCTATTATGAGAGCCACTTATGGATTGCCTACCAAAGATGGCAATACCTAGATCTATCCTTGCTTTTTATGCCTAGCTAGGGGCGTTAAACGATAGCGCTTGTTGGGAGGCAACCCAATTTTACTTTTATTCCTTGCTTTTCGCACCTGTTTAGTAATAAATAATTTATATAGCCTCTGTTTAGGTTGTGTTTTTGTGTTTAATTAGTGTTTGTGCCAAGTAGAACCGTTGGGAAAACTTGGGGAAAGTCTTGTTAATCTTGCTGTAAAAAACAGAAACTTTAGCGCTCACGACAACTGCTGCCATTATTATTTGGAAAGTTCTATTTAGTTAATTCTTTGTGAAGATGATTAATAGATAAGTTCCTCACGTCCATCAATTTATTTTATAATTTTTGGAGTTCCAGATCTTCCGCTAGCTACAGATTACTACAGACTTTTCTGTTTTTGATAGATTCTGTTTTTCATGTGTTGTTTGCTTATTTTGATGAATCTATGGCTAGTAAAATAGTTTATAAACCATAGAGAAGTTGGAATACAGTAGGTTTAACACCAATATAAATAAATAATGAGTTCATTACAGTACCTTGAATTGGTCTTTTGTTTTCTTTCGCTAACGGAGCTCACGAGATTTTCTACTTTGAGTTTTGTGTTGTGAAGTTTTCAAGTTTTGGGTAAAGATTTGATGGATTATGGAACAAGGGGTGGCAAGAGCCTAAGCTTGGGGATGCCCATGGCACCCCCAAGATAATCTAAGGACACCTAAAAGCCAAAGCTTGGGGATGCCCCGGAAGGCATCCCCTCTTTTCGTCTACTTCTATCGATAACTTTACTTGGAGCTATATTTTTATTCACCACATGATATGTGTTTTGCTTGGAGCGTCTTTTATGATTTGAGTCTTTGATTTTTAGTTTAACACAATCATCCTTGTTGTACACACCTTTTGAGAGAGCCATACATGATTTGGAATTTGTTAGAATACTCTATGTGCTTCGCTTATATCTTTTGAGTTATATAGTTTTGCTATAGTACTTCACTTATATCTTTTAGAGCACGGTGGTGGATTTGTTTTATAGAAACTATTGATCTCTCATGCTTCACTTAAATTATTTTGAGAGTCTTAAATAGCATGGTAATTTTATTAAATAATCCTAATATGCTAGGTATTCAAGATTAGTAAAAAAATTCCTATGAGTGTTTTGAATACTAAGAGAAGTTTGATGCTTGATGATTGTTTTGAGATATGGAGGTAATAATATCAAAGTCGTGCTAGTTGAGTAGTTGTGAATTTGAGAAGTGCTTGTGTTGAAGTTTGCAAGTCCCGTAGCATGCACGTATGGTAAATGTTATGTAACAAATTTGAAACATGGGGTGTTCTTTGATTGTCTTCCTTATGAGTGGCGGTCGGGGACGAGCAATAGTCTTTTCCTACCAATCTATCCCCCTAGGATAATGTGCATAGTGCCGAGGTTTTTGATGACTTGTAGATTTTTGCAATAAGTATGTGAGTTCTTTATGACTAATGTTGAGTCCATGGATTATATGCACTCTCACCCTTCCATCATTGCTAGCCTCTTCGGTACCGTGCATTGCCCTTTCTCACATTGAGAGTTGGTGCAAACTTCGCCGGTGCATCCAAACCCCGTGATATGATACGCTCTTTCACACATAAACCTCCTTATATCTTCCTCAAAACAGCCACCATACCTACCTATTATGGCATTTCCATAGCCATTCCGAGATATATTGCCATGCAACTTTCCATCATTCCGTTCATCATGACACATTCATCATTTTCATTTTGCTTAGCATGATCATGTAGTTGACATAGTATTTGTGGCAAAGCCACCGTTCATAATTCTTTCATACATGTCACTCTTGGTTCATTCCATATCCCAGTACACCGCCGGAGGCATTCATATAGAGTCATCTTTTGTTCTAGCATCGAGTTGTAATCATTGAGTTGTAAATAAATAGAAGTGTGATGATCATCAATTTCTAGAGCATTGTCCCAAGTGAGGAAAAAAAGAGAAAGGCCATAAAAAAGAGAGAAAGGCCCAAAAAAATGAGAGAAAAAGAGAGAAGGGACAATGTTACTATCCTTTGCCACACTTGTGCTTCAAAGTAGCACCATAATCTTCATGATAGAGAGTTTTTTGTTTTGTCACTTTCATATACTAGTGGGAAATTTTTACTATAGAACTTGGCTTGTATATTCCAACAATGGGCCTCCTCAAGTGCCCTAGGTCTTCGTGAGCAAGTAAGTTGGATGCACACCCACTTAGTTTCTTTTGTTGATCTTTCATACATTTATAGCTCTAGTGCATCCGTTGCATGGCAATCCCTACTCCTTGCATTAACATCAATCGGTGGGCATCTCCATAGCCCATTGATTAGCCTCGTTGATGTGAGACTTTCTTGTTTTTTGTCTTCTCCACATAACCCCCTCATCATATTCGATTCCACCCATAGTGCTATGTCCATGGCTCGCACTCATATATTGGGTGAAAGTTTATATGTTTGAGATTGCTAAGGTATGAAACAATTGCTTGGCTTGTCATCGGGGTTGTGCATGATGAGAGCATTCTTGTGTGACGAAAATGGAGCATGACTAAACTATATGATTTTGTAGGGATGAACTTTCTTTGGCCATGTTATTTTGAGAAGACATAATTGCTTAGTTACTATGCTTGAAGTATTATTATTTTTATGTCAATATGAACTTTTGTCTTGAATCTTTCGGATCTAAATATTCATACCACAATTAAGAAGAATTACATTAAAATTATGCCAAGTAGCACTCCACATCAAAAATTCTGTTCTTATCATTTACCTACTCGAGGACGAGCAGGAATTAAGCTTGGGGATGCTTGATACGTCTCCAACGTATCTATAATTTTTGATTGCTCCATGCTATATTATCTACTGTTTTGGACATTATTGGGCTTTATTATCCACTTTTATATTATTTTTGGGACTAACCTACTAACCGGAGGCCCATCCCAGAATTGTTGTTTTTTTGCCTATATTAAGGTTTCGAAGAAAAGGAATATCAAACTGAGTCTTAACGGAATGAAACCTTCGGGAACGTGATTTTCTCAACGAACAAGACCCAGGAGACTTGGACCCTACGTCAAGAAACAAAAGAGGAGGGCACGAGGTAGGGGGGCGCGCCTACCCCCCAGGCGCGCCCTCCACCCTCGTGAGCCCCCTGTTGCTCCACCGACGCACTCCTTCCTCCTATATATACCTACGTACCCCAAAATGATCAGATACGGAGCCAAAACCCTAATTCCACCGCCGCAACTTTCTGTATCCACGAGATCCCATCTTGGGTCCTGTTCAGGAGCTCCGCCGGAGGGGGCATCGATCACGGAGGGCTTCTACATCATCACCATAGCCCCTCCGATGAAGTGTGAGTAGTTCACCTCAGACCTATGGGTCCATAGTTATTAGCTAGATGGCTTCTTCTCTTTTTTTGGATCTCAATACAATGTTCTCCCCCTCTCTTGTGGAGATCTATTCGATGTAATCTTCTTTTTGCGGTGTGTTTGTTGAGATCGATGAATTGTGGGTTTATGATCAAGTCTATCTGTGAACAATATTTTAATCTTCTCTGAATTCTTTTTTGTATGATTGGTTATCTTTGCAAGTCTCTTCGAATTATCAGTTTGGTTTGGCCTACTAGATTGATCTTTCTTGCAATGGGAGAACTGCTTAGCTTTGGGTTCAATCTTGTGGTGTCCTTTCCCAGTGACAGTAGGGGTAGCAAGGCACGTATTGTATTGTTGCCATCGAGGATAACAAGATGGGGTTTTCATCATATTGCATGAGTTTATCCCTCTACATCATGTCATCTTGCTTAAGGCGTTACTCTGTTTTCATGAACTTAATACTCTAGATGCATGCTGGATAGTGGTTGATGAGTGGAGTAATAGTAGTAGATGCAGGCAGGAGTCGGTCTACTTGTCTCGGACATGATGCCTATATACAAGATCATACCTAGATATTCTCATAACTATGCTCAATTCTATCAATTTCTCAACAGTAATTCATTCACCCACCGTAGAATACCTCTGCTCTTGAGAGAAGCCACTAGTGAACCTATGGCCCCCGGGTCTATCTTCATCATATTAATCTTCCAATACTTAGTTATTTCCTTTGCTTTTATTTTACTTTGCATCTTTATCATAAAAATATCAAAAATATTATCTTATCATATCTATAAGATCTCACTCTCGTAAGTGGCCGTGTAGGGATTGACAACCCCTTATCACGTTGGTTGTGAGGATTTATTTGTTTTGTGCAGGTACGAGGGACTCGCGCGTAGCCTCCTACTGGATTGATACCTTGGTTCACAAAAACCTGAGGGAAATACTTACGCTACTTTCCTGCATCATCCCTTCCTCTTCGGGGAAATCCAACGTAGTGCTCAAGAGGTGGCAAGAAGGATTTCTTGCGCCGTTGCCGGGGAGTCTACACAAAAGTCAATATACCAAGTACCCATCACAATCCTTATCTCCCGCATTACATTATTTTCCATTTGCCTCTCGTTCCTCTCCCCCACTTCACCCTTGCCGTTTTATTCGCCCTCTCTCTCTATCCTCCCTCTCTTTCTCTATTTGCCTCTTTTTTGCCCGCTTGCTTTTTGTTTGCTTGTGTATTAGATTGGTTGCTTGTCACGATGGCTCAAGATAACACTGAATTGTGTGACTTTACCAATACCAACAACAATGACTTTATTAGAACTCTGATACGTCTCCAACGTATCTATAATTTTTGATTGCTCCATGCTATATTATCTACTATCTTAGACATTATTGGGCTTTATTATACACTTTTATATTATTTTTGGGACTAACCTATTAACCGGAGGCCCAGCACAGAATTACTATTTTTTGCCTGTTTTAGGGTTTCGAAGAAAAGGAATATCAAACGGAGTCCAAACGGAATGAAACCTTCGGAAACGTGATTTTCTCATCAGATAAGATCCAGGAGACTTGGACCCTCCGTCAAGAAAGCCACGAGGCGGTCACGAGGGTGGAGGGCGCGCCCCCCTACCTCATGGGCCCCTCGAAGCTCCACCGACGTACTTCTTCCTCTTATATATATCCACGTACCCCCAAACGATCGGGGACGGAGCCAAAAACATAATTCCACCGCCGCAACTTTCTGTATCCATGAGATCCCATCTTGGGGCCTATTCCGGAGCTCCGCCGGAGGGGGCATCGATCACGGAGGGCTTCTACATCATCATCCAAGCCCCTCCGATGAAGTGTGAGTAGTTTATTTCAGACCTACGGGTCCATAGTTAGTAGCTAGATGGCTTCTTCTCTCTTTTTGGATCTCAATACAATGTTCTCCCCCTCTCTCGTGGAGATCTATTCGATGTAATCTTCTTTTTGCGGTGTGTTTGTTGAGACCAATGAATTGTGGGTTTATGATCAAGTCTATCTATGAATAATATTTGAATCTTCTCTTAATTCTTTTATGTATGATTGGTTATCTTTGCAAGTCTCTTTGAATTAACAGTTTGGTTTGGCCTACTAGGTTGGTTTTGCTTGCCATGGGAGAAGTGCTTAGCTTTGGGTTCGATCTTGCGTTGTCCTTTCCCAGTGACAGAAGGGGCAGCAAGGCACGTATTGTATCGTTGCCATCGAGGATAACAAGATGGGGTTTTTATCATATTGCATTAAACTATCCCTCTACATCATGTCATCTTGCTTAAGGCGTTCCTCTGTTTTTAACTTAATACTCTAGATGCATGCTGGATAGCGGTCGATGAGTGGAGTAATAGTAGTAGATGCAGAATCGTTTCGGTCTACTTGTCTCGGACATGATGCCTATATACATGATCATACCTAGATATTCTTATAACTATGCTCAATTCTGTCAATTTCTCAACAGTAATTTGTTCACCCACCGTAGAATACTTATGCCCTAGAGAGAAGCCACTAGTGAAACCTATGGCCCCCGGGTCTCTTTCTCATCATATCAATCTCCATCACTTTATTATTGCTTTGCTTTTACTTTGCTTTTACTTTTTACTTTTCATCTCTATACGAAAAATATTATTTATCATCTCTATCAGATCTCACTTTCGTAAGTGACCGAGAAGGGATTGACAACCCCTAAGCGCGTTGGTCGCGTTGAGCTATTGTTTTTGTGTAGGTACGAGGGACTCGAGCGTAGCCTCCTACTGGATTGATACCATGGTTCTCAAAAACTGAGGGAAATACTTACACTACTTTGCTGCATCATCCCTTCCTCTTTGGGGAAATCCAATGCAGTGCGCAAGAGGTAGCAAGAAAAATTTCTGGCGCCGTTGCCGGGGAGTCTGCGCAAAAGTCAACATACCAAGTACCCATCACAATCCCTATCTCCCGCATTACATTATTTGCCATTTGCCTCTCATTTTCCTCTCCCCCACTTCACCCTTGCTGTTTTATTTGCCCTCTCTCTCTATCCTCCCTCTCTTTCTCCTTTCGCTTTTTGTTTGCTCGTGTGTTAGTTTGTTTGCTTGTCGTTATGACTAGTCTCATATCTTCTCCGTTGTCTCCCGAGAATGAAGTTCTAAATTTTAAACAAAGGGAGGGAGAAAATCTAAAAGATGCTTGGTATAGAATTTGCAATGCTCAAAATAGATCTACCAGGAAGCAATCTACTTCAGTTCTCCTCCGCAATTTTTATGTATGTGCTAATCCTTGGTATAGATATATCCTTGATACCATTACCAGAGGGAATTTCTTGGGTAGCCATACTTTTGATTCTTATAATGCTATGTTAGATTTATTTGGCTCACCACCTCTTTTGGTCAATGGAACTATGTTAACTTTGGAGCATGTCATGTAAAGACTTGAAATTATTGAAAATAAAGTTGCTACTATTGAATTAATTGAAAATCTAGATAAAAAGATCCACAAACAAATTACCCAATACTGATCTAAGGTAGGAATGACTTTGAAAAATATTAAGGAAAAGGAACCCATAGTTAATGAGAAAATAAACTTAGATTCTACTAGAATCGATAAACTTGAGGGTATCATTACGAACTTGGGAACCGCTTTTTCTTCCATAAAGAATACTCCAAGTCCTCCTACTAAAATTGCCAAGCTTATGTATGTTCCTAAAAATAAGGGTGAATCATCTAGGAAGGAAACTGCGGATCTTAAATCTATAAGTATTCATCCCAATCTTCTTGCTATCATTAAGGAACCAATTGCTACAAATGAATTTTTTGATCTTGTGCCTAAGAGTTTAATAATAACTAGAAAGAAATAAATTCCTAAGGGAGGTAGATGCCTCATTGAAGAATTTCCTACCAAAGATGGCAATACCTAGATCTATTCTTGCTTGTTATGCCTAGCTAGGGGCGTTAAACGATAGCGCTTGTTGGGAGGCAACCCAATTTTATTTTTATTCCTTGCTTTTTGCTCCTGTTTAGTAATAAATAAATTATCTAGCCTATGTTTTGGTTGTGTTTTTTGTGTTTAATTAGTGTTTGTGCCAAGTAGAACCGTTGGGAAGACTTGGGGAAAGTCTTGTTGAACTTGATGTAAAAACAGAAACTTTAACGCTCACGAGAACTGTTGTCATTTTTATTTGGAGAGTGATATTTAGTTAATTCTTTTTGAATATGATTAATAGATAAATTCCTCACGTTCATCAATTTATTTTAGAATTTTTCGGGTTCCAGATCTTGCGCTAGCTACAGATTACTACAGACTGTTCTGTTTTTGACAGATTCTGTTTTTCGTGTGTTGTTTGCTTATTTTGATGAATCTATGGCTAGTAAAATAGTTTATAATCCATAGAGAAGTTAGAATACAGTAGGTTTAACACCAATATAAATAAAGAATGAGGTCATTACAGTACCTTGAAGTGGTCTTTTGTTTTCTTTCGCTAACGGAGCTCACGAGATTTTCTACTTTAAGTTTTGTGTTGTGAAGTTTCCAAGTTTTGGGTAAAGATTTGATGGATTACGGAACAAGGAGTGGCAAGAGCCTAATCTTGGGGATGCCCATGGCACCCCCAAGATAATCTAAGGACACCTAAAAGCCAAAGCTTGGGGATGCCCTGGAAGGCATCCCCTCTTTCGTCTACTTCTATCGATAACTTTACCTGCAGCTATATTTTTATTCACCACATGATATGTGTTTTGCTTGGAGCGTCTTTTATGATTTGATTCTTTGCTTGTTAGTCTACCACAATCATCCTTGCTGTATGATACGTCTCCAATGTATCTATAATTTTTGATTGCTCCATGCTATATTATCTACTGTTTTGGGCAATATTGGGCTTTATTATCCACTTTTATATATTTTTTGGGACTAACCTATTAACCGGAGGCCCAGCCCAGATTTGTTGTTTTATGCCTATTTCAGTGTTTTGAAGAAAAGGAATATCAGACGGAGTCGAAACGGAACGAAATCAACTAGAGAAGTTATTTTTGGAAGGAAACACACCTGATGGACTTGGACCCCACGTCAAAGAAGGAACGAGGTGCTCACGAGGGTGGGGGGCGCGCCCCCTAGGGCGCGCCCCCCTATCTCATGGGGCCCTCGTGGCTCCCCTGACGTACCTCCTGCATCCATATATACCTATGTGACCTAAAACTCCCAGAACGCAACAATAGATCGGGAGTTCCGCCGCCAGAAGCCTCTGTAGCCACCGAAAACCAATCTAGACCCGTTCTGGCACCCTGCCGGAGGGGGCAATCCTTCTCCGGTGGCCATCTTCATCATCCTGGTGCTCTCCATGACGAGGAGGGAGTAGTTCTCCCTCGGGGCTGAGGGTATGTACCAGTAGCTATGTGTTTGATCTCTCTCTCTCTCTCTCTCTCTCTCTCTCTCTCTCTCTCTCGTGTTCTTGAGATGATACGATCTTGATGTATCGCGAGCTTTGCTATTATATTTGGATCCTATGATGTTTCTTCCCCCTCTTCTCTCTTGTAATGAATCGAGTTTCCCCTTTGAAGTAATCTTATCGGATTGAGTCTTTAAAGACTTGAGAACACTTGATGTATGTCTTGCCGTGGATATCTGTGGTGACAATGGGATACCACATGGCACTTAATGTATGATTTGGTGACCAACTTGCGGGTTTCGTGACATTGGGAACCTATGCATAGGGGTTGGCACACGTTTTCGTCGTGATTCTCCGGTAGAAACTTTGGGGCACTCTTTGAGGTCCTTTGTGTTGGTTGAATAGATGAATCTAAGATTGTGTGATGCATATCGTATAATCTTCCCCACAGATACTTGAGGTGACATTGGAGTATCTAGGTGACATTAGGGTTTTAGTTTATTTGTGTCTTAAGGTGTTATTCTAGTACGAACTCTAGGGCTGTTTGTGACACTTATAGGAATAGCCCAACGGATTGATTGGAAAGAATAACTTTGATGTGGTTTCATACCCTACCATAATCTCTTCGTTCGTTCTCCGCTATTAGTGACTTTGGAGTGACTCTTTGTTGCATGTTGAGGGATAGTTTTATGATCCAATTATGTTAGTATTGTTGAGAGGACTTACACTAGCGAAAGTATGAACCCTAGGCCTTGTTTTAACACATTGCAATACCGTTTACGCTCACTTTTATCACTTGTTACCTTGCTATTTTATATTTTCAGATTACAAATACTATTATCTACTATCCATATTGCACTTGTATCACCATCTCTTCGCCGAACTAGTGCACCTATACAATTTACCATTGTATTGGGTGTGTTGGGGACACAAGAGACTCTTTGTTATTTGGTTGCATGGTTGCTTGAGAGAGACCATCTTCATCCTAAGCCTCCTACGGATTGATAAACCTTAGGTCATCCACTTGTGGGAAATTTGCTACTGTCCTACAAACCTCTGCACTTGGAGGCCCAACAACGTCTATAAGAAGAAGGTTGTGTAGTAGACATCAAGCTCTTTTCTGGCGCCGTTGCCAGGTAGGTTAGCGCTTGAAGGTATATCTTTAGATCTTGCAATCGAGTCTTTTAGTTTCTTGTTTTATCACTAGTTTTGTTTATAAAAGAAAACTATATAAAAAATGGAATTGAGTTTGTCTCATACGCTTCACCTTTTTAATATCTTTCGTGAGTATGATGGAAAGGATAATTGTGCCCAAGTGCTAGAAGAAGAAATCTATAGAATGTTTGGCACTAAATATTTGAATGATGAGCATGATTGCAATGTTGTTAGTATGAATTCCTTGAATATCCATGATGCTAATAATATGCAAAGCCACAAGCTTGGGGAAGCTATGTTTGATGAAGATGATATTTTTTGTCCCCCAAGCTTTGATGAGCAAATTTACTATGATGAAAGCATGCCTCCTATATATGATGATTATTTTGATGACACATATGCTTTAAAGAATAATGATAACCATGAAACTTGTCATCTTGATCTTAATTTTCAATCACATGATAGTAATTTTGTTGAGTTTGCTCCCACTATTATTCATGAGAAGAAATTTGCTTGTGTGGAGAGTAGTAATTTTTCTATGCTTGTAGATCATGAAAAGAATGCTTTAGGTGCTGGTTATATTGTTGAATTCATACATGATGCTACAGAAAATTATTATGAGGGAGGAATATATGCTTGTAGGAATTGCAATAATATCAAGTTTCCTCTCTATGTGCTTAAAGTTTTGAAGTTATGCTTATTTTACCTTCCTATGCTAGTTGATTATTGTTCCCACAAGTTGTTTGCTCACAAAATCCCTATGCATAGGAATTATGTTAGACTTAAATGTGCTAGTCATATTCTTTATGATGCTCTCTTTATGTTTCAATTCTTATCTTTTATGTGAGCATCATTGGAATCATCATGCCTAGCTAGGGGCGTTAAACGATAGCGCTTGTTGGGAGGCAACCCAACTTTATTTTTATTCCTTGATTTTTGTTCCTATTTAGTAATAAATAATTCATCTAGCCTCTGTTTAGATGTGGTTTTATGCTTTTAAATTAGTGTTTGTGCCAAGTAGAACCTTTGGGAAGACTTGGGGAGAGTCTTGTTGATCATGCTGTAAAAAACAGAAACTTTAGCGCTCACGAGAATTGCTGCCATTTTTATTTGGAGAGTGCTATTTAGTTAATTCTTTTTGAAGATGATTAATAGATAAGTTCCTCGGGTTCAGCAATTTATTTGAGAATTGTATGAGTTCCAGAAGTATACGTTTGATCCAGATTACTACAGACTGTTCTGTTTTTGACAGATTCTGCTTTTTGTGTGTTGTTTGCTTATTTTGATGAATCTATGGCTAGTAAAATAGTTTATAAAAAATATAGAAGTTTGAATACAGTAGTTTTAACACCAATATAAATAAATAATGAGTTCATTACAGTATCTTGAAGTGGTGATTTATTTTCTTATACTAACGGAGCTTACGAGTTTTCTGTTAAGTTTTGTGTTGTGAAGTTTTCATGTTTTGGGTAAGGATTCGATGGACTATGGAATAAGGAGTGGCAAGAGCCTAAGCTTGGGGATGCCCGAGGCACCCCAAGGTAATATTCAAGGATATCCAAGAGCCTAAGCTTGGGGATGCCCCGGAAGGCATCCCCTCTTTCGTCTTCGTTCATCGGTAACTTTACTTGGAGCTATATTTTTATTCACCACATGATATGTGTTTTGCTTGGAGCATCAATTTATTTTGTTAGGATTTGCTTGATGTTATTTAGAACAATGTTTTGCATCTTTCATTTCAATAAAAGTGGCATTGATAGCCTCTACTATGCCTATGTTACAAGTATACATGTTGCTGTTTGAAAACAGAAAGTTTACCGCTGTTGCAATAATTCCCTAGAAAAGTCAGAATGTGATAAAATGTTGAAACCTTTTGCATATTAAGATCTGATAAATTTACTACAGTGGGAATTTTATTTCATAATTTTTGGAGCTATGGAAGTATGGATGTTGCAGCATTCTTTACAGACTATCCTGTTTAGGCAGATTGTTGTTATGTTTGCATATGTTTGCTTCTTTAATGATTCTATTTGAGGATAGGACTATTAAATATGCAGAGACATTTAGTATTCAATGTTGAATAATAATTTTAGTGATTTGATACAGTAGAGTATGATAAGGTTTTGGCAATGGTTTATACTAACTTATCTCACGAGTCCTTGTTGAGTTTTGTGTGGATGAAGCTTTTGAGATTTAGGGAGACCGTGATATGAGAGGAATTAAGGAGACACAAAAGCTCAAGCTTGGGGATGCCCAAGG
Source organism: Triticum dicoccoides (assembly GCF_002162155.2). Taxonomy (NCBI): domain Eukaryota; kingdom Viridiplantae; phylum Streptophyta; class Magnoliopsida; order Poales; family Poaceae; genus Triticum; species Triticum dicoccoides. The sequence goes on along the minus strand of NC_041388.1, from coordinate 424,073,674 downwards.
CACCCCGAGATAATATTTCAAGAAGTCTCAAGCATCTAATATTGGGGATGCCCCGGTTGGCATCCCACCTTTCTTCTTCAACAATTATCGGTTAGTATCGGTTGATCCTAAGTTTTTGCTTCTTCACATGATGTTTGCTATTCTTAGATGTCATTTTATTTTGCCTTGATTGATGTTTGAATAGATTACCAAGATCTGAAATTATTAAATGTTTGAGAGTCTTCACATAGTTGCATAATTATTCGACTACTCATTGATCTTCACTTATATCTTTCGGAGTAGTTTGTCATTTGCTCTAGTGCTTCACTTATATCTTTTAGAGCATGGTGGTAGTTTTATTTTGAAGAAATAGATGAACTCTCATGCTTAACTTATATTATTTTGAGAATCTTAAATAGCATGGTAATTTGCTTAAAATCCTAATATGCTAGGTATTCAAGAATAATAAATTCTCTTACGAGTGTGTTGAATACTATGAGAAGTTTGATACTTGATAATTGTTTTGAGATATGGAGATGGTGATATTAGAGTCATTCTAGTTGAGTAGTTGTGAATTTGAGAAATACTTGTGTTGAAGTTTGTGATTCCCGTAGCATGCACGTATGGTGAACCGTTATGTGATGAAGTCGGAGCATGATTTATTTATTTATTGCCTTCCTTATGAGTGGCGGTCGGGGACGACCGATGGTCTTTTCCTACCAATCTATCCCCCTTGGAGCATGCGCGTAGTACTTTGTTTCGATAACTAATAGATTTTCGTAATAAGTATATGAGTTCTTTATGACTAATGTTGAGTCCATGGATTATACGCACTCTCACCCTTCCACCTTTGCTAGCCTCTCTAGTACCGCACACCTTTCGCCAGTATCATACACCTACCATGTACCTTCCTCAAAACAGCCACCATACCTACCTATTATGGCATTTCCATAGCCATTCTGAGATATATTGCCATGCAACTTTCCACCATCTAGTTCATCATGACACATCCATCATTGTCATATTGCTTAGCATGATCATGTAGTTGACATAGTATTTGTGGCAAAGCCACCATTCATAATTATTTCATACTTGTCACTCTTGATACATTGCATATCCCGGTACACCACCGGAGGCATTCATATAGAGTCATACTTTGTTTTAGTATCGAGTTGTAATCATTGAGTTGTAAATAAATAGAAGTGTGATGATCATCATTCAATAGAGCATTGTCCCAAAAAAAGGCCAAACAAAAAAAAGAAGGCCCAAAAAATATAAATAAATAAAAAGGGGCAATGCTACTATCCTTTTTCCACACTTGTGCTTCAAAGTAGCACCATGATATAGCGAGTCTCATATATTGTGCTCCAAAGTAGCACCATGTTCTTCATATAGAGAGTCTCATATGTTGTCACTTTCATATACTAGTGGGAATTTTACATTATAGAACTTGGCTTGTATATTCCAATGATGGGCCTCCTCAAGTGCCCTAGGTCTTCATGAGCAAGCGAGTTGGATGCACACCCACTTAGTTTATTTTTGATCTTTCATACACTTATAGCTCTAGTGCATCTGTTGAATGGCAATCCCTACTCACTCATATTGATATTGATGGGCATCTCCATAGCCCGTTGATACGCCTAGTCGATGTGAGACTATCTTCTCCCTTTTTGTCTTCTCCACAACCACCATTCTATTCCACCTATAGTGCTATGTCCATGGCTCACGCTCTTGTATTGCGTGAAGATTGAAAAAGTTTGAGGACATCAAAAGTATGAAACAATTGCTTGGCTTGTCATCGGGGTTGTGCATGATTTAAATATTTTGTGTGGTGAAGATGGAGCATAGCCAAACTATATGATTTTGTAGGGATAGCTTTCTTTGGGCATGTTATTTTGAGAAGACATAATTGCTTTATTAGTATGCTTCAAGTATTATTATTTTCTATGTCAATATAAACTTTTGTCTTGAATCTTTCTAATCTGAATATTCATACCACAATCAAGAAGATTTGCATTGAAATTATGCCAAGTAGCACTCCGCATCAAAAATTCTCTTTTTATCATTTACCTACTCGAGGACGAGCAGGAATTAAGCTTGGGGATGCTTGATACGTCTCCAACGTATCTATAATTTTTGATTGCTCCATGCTATATTATCTACTGTTTTGGGCAATATTGGGCTTTATTATCCACATTTATATTATTTTTGGGACTAACCTATTAACCGGAGGCCCGGCCCAGATTTGTTGTTTTATGCCTATTTCAGTGTTTTGAAGAAAAGGAATATCAGACAGAGTCGAAACGGAACGAAATCAACTAGAGAAGTTATTTTTGGAAGGAAACACACCTGATGGACTTGGACCCCATGTTAAGGAAGGAACGAGGTGCTCATGAGGGTGGGGGCGCCCCCACCCCCCTAGGGCACGCCCCCTGTCTCGTGGGGCCCTCGTGGCTCCCCTGACGTACCTCCTGCACCCATATATACCTACGTGACCTAAAACTTCCAGAACGCAACAATAGATCGGGAGTTCCGCCGCCAGAAGCCTCCGTAGCCACCGAAAACCAATCTACACCCATTCAGGGGCAATCCTTCTCCAGTGGCCATCTTCATCATCCTTGTGCTCTCCATGATGAGGAGGGAGTAGTTCTCCCTCGGGGCTGAGGGTATGTACCAGTAGCTATGTGTTTGATCTCTTTCTCTCTCTCATGTTCTTGAGATGATACGATCTTGATGTATCACGAGCTTTGCTATTATATTTGGATCCTATGATGTTTCTTCCCCCCTCTTCTCTCTTGTAATGAATCTAGTTTCCCCTTTGAAATAATCTTATCGGATTGAGTCTTTAAAGACTTGAGAACACTTGATGTATGTCTTGCCGTGGATATCTGTGGTGACAATGGGATACCACGTGCCACTTGATGTATGTTTTGGTGACCAACTTGCGGGTTTCGTGACATTGGGAACCTATGCATAGGGGTTGGCACACATTTTCGTCGTGATTCTCCGGTAGAAACTTTTGGGCACTCTTTGAGGTCCTTTGTGTTGGTTGAATAGATGAATCTGAGATTGTGTGATGCATATCGTATAATCATACCCACGGATACTTGAGGTGACATTGGAGTATCTAGGTGACATTAGGGTTTTGGTTTATTTGTTACTTAAGGTGTTATTCTAGTACGAACTCTAGGGCTGTTTGTGACACTTATAGGAATAGCCCAACGGATTGATTGGAAAGAATAACTTTGAGGTGGTTTCGTACCCTACCATAATCTCTTCGTTCGTTCTCCGCTATTAGTGACTTTGGAGTGACTCTTTGTTGCATGTTGAGGGATAGTTTTATGATTAAATTATGTTAGTATTGTTGAGAGGACTTAACCTAGCGAAAGTATGAACCCTAGGCCTTGTTTTAACACATTGCAATACCGTTTACGCTCACTTTTATCACTTGTTACCTTGCTGTTTTTATATTTTCAGATTACAAATACTATTATCTACTATCCATATTGCACTTGTATCACCATCTCTTTGCCGAACTAGTGCACCTATACAATTTACCATTGTATTGGGTGTGTTGGGGACACAAGAGACTCTTTGTTATTTGGTTGCAGGGTTGCTTGAGAGATACCATCTTCATCCTACGCCTCCTACGGATTGATAAACCTTAGGTCATCCACTTGAGGGAAATTTGCTACTGTCCTACAAACCTCTACACTTGGAGGCCCAACAACGTCTACAAGAAGAAGGTTGTGTAGTAGACATCACTGTACACACGTTTTGAGAGAGCCATACATGATTTGGAATTTGATAGAATACTCTATGTGCTTCACTTATATCTTTTGAGTTTTATAGTTTTGCTCTAGTGCTTCACTTATATCTTTTAGAGCACGGTGGTGGATTTGTTTTATAGAAACTATTGATCTCTCATGCTTCACTTAGATTATTTTGAGAGTCTTAATAGCATGGTAATTTGCTTAAAATCCTAATCTGCTTGGTATGCCAGATTAATAATAAAACTTTCGTATGAGTGTGTTGAATACTAAGAAAAGTTTGATGCTTGATGATTGTTTTAAGATATGGAGGTAATAATATCAAAGTCATGCTAGTTGAGTAGTTGTGAAATTGAGAAATACTTGTGTTGAAGTTTGCAAGTCCCGTAGCATGCACGTATGGTAAACGTTATGCAACAAATTTTAAACATGAGGTGTTATTTGATTGTCTTCCTTATGAGTGGCGGCCGGGGACGAGCGATGGTCTTTTCCTACCAATCTATCCCCCTAGGAGCATGCGCGTAGTGTCGAGGTTTTTGATGACTTGTAGATTTTTGCAATAAGTATGTGAGTTCTTTATGACTAATGTTGGGTCCATGGATTATACGCACTCTCACCCTTCCATCCTTGCTAGCCTCTTCTGTACCATGCATTGCCCTTTCTCACATTGAGAGTTGGCACAAACTTCGCCGGTGCATCCAAACCCCGTGATATGATACACTCTTTCACACATAAACCTCCTTATATCTTCCTCAAAACAGCCACCATACCTACCTATTATGGCATTTCCATAGCCATTCCGAGATATATTGCCATGCAACTTTCCATCATTCCGTTCATCATGACACATTCATCATTGTCATATTGCTTAGCATGATCATGTAGTTGACATAGTATTTGTGGCAAATCCACCGTTCATAATTCTTTCATACATGTCACTCTTGGTTCATTGCATATCCCGGTACACCGCCGGAGGCATTCATATAGAGTCATCTTTGTTCTAGTATCGAGTTGTAATCATTGAGTTGTAAATAAATAGAAGTGTGATGATCATCATTATTAGAGCATTGTCCCAAGTGAGGAATAAAAAAAGGCCATAAAAAAGAGAAGGCCCCAAAAAAAGAGAGAAAGGCCATAAAAAAAGAGAAGTCCCAAAAAATGAGAGAAAAAGAGAGAAGGGACAATGTTACTATCCTTTGATCACACTTGTGCTTCAAAGTAGCACCATGATCTTCATAGTAGAGAGTCTCTCATGTTATCACTTTCATATACTAGTGGGAATTTTTCATTATAGAACTTGGCTTGTATAATCCAACAATGGGCCTCCTCAAGTGCCCTAGGTCTTCATGAGCAAGCAAGTTGGATGCACATCCACTAGTTTCTTTTGTTGAGCTTTCATACATTTATATCTCTAGTGCATCCGTTGCATGGCAATCCCTACTCCTTGCATTAACATCAATCGGTGGGCATCTCCATAGCCCATTGATTATCCTTGTTGATATGAGACTTTCTCCTTTTTTGTCTTCTCCACATAACCCCCCTCATTATATTCTATTCCACCCATAGTGCTATGTCCATGGCTCGTGCTCATATATTGCGTGAAAGTTTATAGGTTTGAGATTACTAAAGTATGAAACAATTGCTTGGCTTGTCATCGGGGTTGTGCATGATGAGAGCATTCTTGTCTGACGAAAATGAAACATGACTAAACCATGTGATTTTGTAGGGATGAATTTTCTTTGGCCATGTTATTTTGAGAAGACATAATTGCTTAGTTAGTATGCTTGAAGTATTATCATTTTTATGTCAATATGAACTTTTGTCTTGAATCTTTCGGATCTGAATATTCATACCACAATTAAGAAGAATTACATTAAAATTATGCCAAGTAGCACTCCGCATCAAAAATTCTTTTTTTATCATTTACCTACTCGAGGACGAGTAGGAATTAAGTTTGGGGATGCTTGATACGTCTCCAACGTATCTATAATTTTTGATTGCTCCATGCTATATTATATACTATTTTAGACATTATTGGGCTTTATTATCCACTTTTATATTATTTTTGGGACTAACCTATTAACCGGAGGCCCGGCCCAGAATTGTTGTTTTTTACCTGTTTTAGGGTTTCAAAGAAAAGGAATATCAAACGGAGTCCAAACGGAATGAAAGCTTCGGAAACGTGATTTTCTCATCAGATAAGATCCAGGAGACTTGGACCCTCCGTCAAGAAATCCACAAGGCAGTCATGAGGGTGGAGGGCACCCCCCTAGGGCGCGCCCCCTGCCTCGTGGGCCCCTCGAAGCTCCACCGACGTACTTCTTCCTCCTATATATATCCACGTACCCCCAAATGATCGGGGATGCAGCCAAAAACCTAATTCCACCGCCGCAACTTTCTGTATCCACGAGATCCCATCTTGGGGCCTGTTCCGGAGCTCCGCCGGAGGGGGCATCGATCACGGAGGGCTTCTACATCATCATCCAAGCCCCTCCGATGAAGTGTGAGTAGTTTATTTCAGACCTACGGGTCCATAGTTAGTAGCTAGATGGCTTCTTCTCTCTTTTTGGATCTCAATACAATGTTCTCCCCCTCTCTCATGGAGATCTATTTGATGTAATCTTCTTTTTGCGGTGTGTTTGTTGAGATCGATGAATTGTGGGTTTATGATCAAGTCTATCTATGAATAATATTTGAATCTTCTCTGAATTCTTTTATGTATGATTGGTTATCTTTGCAAGTCTCTTCGAATTATCAGTTTGGTTTGGCATACTAGATTGGTTTTTCTTGCCATGGGAGAAGTGCTTAGCTTTGGGTTCGACCTTGCGTTGTCCTTTCCCAGTGACAGAAGGGGCAGCAAGGCACGTATTGTATCGTTGCCATCGAGGATAACAAGATGGGGTTTTTATCATATTGCATGAAACTATCCCTCTACATCATGTCATCTTGCTTAAGGCGTTACTCTGTTTTTAACTTAATACTCTAGATGCATGCTGGACAGCGGTCGATGCGTGGAGTAATAGTAGTAGATGCAGAATCGTTTCGGTCTACTTGTCTCGGACGTGATGCCTATATACATGATCATACCTAGATATTCTCATAACTATGCTCAATTCTGTCAATTACTCAACAGTAATTTGTTCACCCACCGTAGAATACTTATGCTCTTGAGAGAAGCCACTAGTGGAACCTATGGCCCCCGGGTCTCTTTCTCATCATATCAATCTCCATCACTTTATTATTGCTTTGCTTTTACTTTTTACTTTTCATCTCTATACCAAAAATACCAAAAATATTACTTATCATCTCTATTAGATCTCACTTTCGTAAGTGACCGTGAAGGGATTGACAACCCCTAAGCGCGTTGGTTGCATTGAGCTATTGTTTTTGTGTAGGTACGAGGGACTCGAGCGTAGCCTCCTACTGGATTTATACCTTGGTTCTCAAAAACTGAGGAAAATACTTACGCTACTTTGCTGCATCATCCCTTCCTCTTCGGGGAAATCCAACACAGTGCTCAAGTGGTAGCACACTCCGATTGCTCCTCTTACCGATGCTGAATCTTGTGAAATTAATACTGCTTTGCTGAATCTTGTCATGAAAGATCCGTTTTCCGGCCTTCCTAGTGAAGATGCCGCTACCCATCTAAAAAGCTTCATTGATTTGTGTGATATGCAAAAGAAGAAAGATGTGGATAATGATATTGTTAAATTAAAGCTATTTCCTTTTTCGCTTAAAGATCATGCTAAAGCTTGGTTTTCGTCTTTGCCTAAAAATAGTATTGACTCATGGAATAAGTGCAAAGATGCTTTTATCTCTAAGTATTTTCCTCCCGCTAAGATCATCTCCCTTAGAAACGATATTATGAATTATAAGCAACTTGATCATGAACATGTTGCACAATCTTGGGAGAGGATGAAATTAATGATACGTCATTGCCCTACTCATGGTTTGAATTTGTGGATGATTATACAAAAATTTTATGCTGGATTGAATTTTGCTTCTAGACATATTTTAGATTCGGCCGCGGGAGGAACTTTCATGGAAATCGCTTTAGGAGAAGCTACTAAACTCCTAGATAATATTATGGTTAATTATTCTCAATGGCATACTGAAAGATCTACTAATAAAAAGGTGCATGCGATAGAAGAAATTAATGTGTTGAGTGGAAAGATGGATGAACTTATGGAATTATTTGCTAGTAAAAGTATTTCTTCTGATCCTAATGATATGCCCTTGTCTACTTTGATTGAGAATAATAATAAATCTATGGATGTGAATTTTGTTGGTAGGAACAATTTTGGTAACAACGCGTATAGAGGAAATTTTAATCCTAGGCCTTATCCTAGTAATCCCTCCAATAATTATGGTAATTTCTACAACAATTCTTATGGAAATTATAATAAGATGCCCTCTAATTTTGAATCTAATATTAAAGAATTTATTATTTCGCAAAAGAATTTCAATGCTTTGATTGAAGAAAAATTGCTTAAGATTGATGAGTTGGCTAGGAACGTTGATAGAATTTCTCTTGATGCTGATTCTTTGAAACTTAGATCTATTACACCTAAGCATGATATCAATGAAACTCTCAAAGGCACGAGAATTTCCATTGATGAGTGCAAAGAAAGAATCGCCAGGATGCGTGCTAAGAAAGATGCCTTTATAAGAGCGTGTTCTTCTAGTTCCTATGAAAATAAAGATGAAGATCTAAAAGTTATAGATGTGTCCCCTATTAAATCTTTGTTTTGCAATATGAATCTTGATAATGATGGGACTGAATATGATCCACCTTTACCTAGAAGACGTTCCAAGAATTCGGAGTTTTTAGATCTTGATGCTAAAATTGATAAAAGTGGGATTGAAGAAATTAAAACCCTAGATGTTGCTAAACCCACTATTTTGGATTTTAGGGAATTTAATTATCAAAATTGCTCTTTGATTAATTGTATTTCCTTGTTGCAATCCGTGCTAAATTCTCCTCACGCTTATAGTCAAAATAAAGCGTTCACTAAACATATCATTGATGCCTTGATGCAATCTTATGAACAAAAACTTGAATTGGAAGTTTCTATCCCTAGAAAACTTTATGATGAGTGGGAACCAACTATTAAAAATAAAATTAAAGATCATGAGTTTTATGCTTTATGTGATTTGGGTGCTAGTGTTTCCACGATTCCAAAGACTTTGTGTGATTTGTTAGGTTCCCGTGAATTTGATGATTGTTCTCTAAACTTGCACCTTGCGGAATCCACTATTAAAAAACCTATGGGAAGAATTAATGATGTTTTTATTGTTGAAAATAGGAATTATGTACCCGTAGATTTTATTGTTCTTCACATAGATTGAAATCCTTCATGTCCTATTATTCTTGGTAGACCTTTCCTTAGAACGATTGGTGCAATTATTGATACGAAGGAAGGAAATATTAGATTCCAATTTCCATTAAGGAAAGGCATGGAACGCTTTCCTAGAAATTAAATTAAATTACCTTATGAATCTATTATGAGAGCCACTTATGGATTGCCTACCAAAGATGGCAATACCTAGATCTATCCTTGCTTTTTATGCCTAGCTAGGGGTGTTAAACGATAGCGCTTGTTGGGAGGCAACCCAATTTTATTTTTATCCGGATCAGTGTCAAAGCTTGCATCGATGTAACCATTTACGACAAGCTCTTTGTCACCTCCATAAATGAGAAACATATCCTTAGTCCTTTTCAGGTATTTTAGGATGTTCTTAACTGTTGTCTAGTGATCCACTCCTGGATTACTTTGGTACCTCTCTGCTAAACTTATAGCAAGGCACACATCAGGTCTGGTACACAACATTGCATACATGATAGAACATATGGATGAAGCATAGGGGATGACTTTCATTTTCTCTCTATCTTCTGTAGTGGTCGGGCATTGAGTTTGACTCAACTTCACACCTTGTAACACAGGAAAGAACCCTTTCTTTGACTGATCCATTTTGAACTTCTCCAAAACTTTATCAAGGTATGTGCTTTGTGAAAGTCCAATTAAGCGTCTTGATCTATCTCTATAGATCTTGATGCCCAATATATAAGCAGCTTCATCGAGGTCTTTCATTGAAAAATTCTTATTCAAGTATCCTTTTATGCTATCCAGAAATTCTGTATTATTTCCAATCAACAATATGTCATCCACATATAATATTAGAAATGCTACAGAGCTCGCACTTACATTCTTCTAAATACAGCTTCTCCAAAAGTCTGTATAAAACTATATGCTTTGATCACACTATCAAAGCGTATATTCCAACTCCGAGAGGCTTGCACCAGTCCATAAATGGATCGCTGGAGCTTGCACATTTTGTTAGCACCTTTAGGATCGACAAAACCTTCTGGTTGCATCTTATACAACTCTTCTTTAAGAAATCCATTAAGGAATGCAGTTTTGACATCCATTTGCCAAATTTCATAATCATAAAATGTGGCAATTTCTAACATGATTCAGATAGACTTAAGCATCGCTACGGGTGAGAAGGTCTCATCATAGTCAATTCCTTGAACTTGTCAAAAACCTTTCGCAACAACTCGAGCTTTGTAGACAGTAACATTACCGTCAACGTCAGTCTTCTTCTTGAAGATCCATTTATTCTCTATGGCTTTCCAATCATCGGGCAAGTCAACCAAAGTCCACACTTTATTCTCATACATGGATCCCATCTCAGATTTCATGGCCTCAAGCCATTTCGCAGAATCTAGGCTCATCATCGCTTCCTCATAGTTCGTAGTTTCATCATGGTCCAGTAACATGACTTCCAAAACATGATTACCGTACCACTTCGATGCGGATCGTACTCTGGTTGACCTACGAGGTTCGGTAGTAACCTGATCTGAAGTTTCATGATCATCATCATTAGCTTCCTCACTAATTGGTGTAGGAATCACTGGAACTGATTTCTGTGATGAACTACTTTCCAATTCGAGAGAATGTACAAATACCGCATCAAGTTCTACTTTCCTCCCACTCACTTCTTTCGAGAGAAACTCCTTCTCTAGAAAGGATCCATTCTTAGCAACGAATATCTTGCATTCGGATCTGTGATAGAAGGTGTACCCAATAGTTTCCTTTGGGTATCATATGAAGATGCATTTCTCCGATTTGGTTTCGAGCTTATCAGGTTGAAGCTTTTTCAGATAAGCATCGCAACCCCAAACTTTAAGAAACGACAGCTTAGGTTTCTTGCTAAACCACAGTTCATATGGTGTCATCTCAACGGATTTAGATGGTGCCCTATTTAACGTGAATGCATCTGTCTCTAAAGCATAACCCCGAAACGATAGTGGTAAATCGGTAAGAGGCATCATAGATCGCACCATATCTAATAAAGTACGGTTACGACGTTCGGACACACCATTACGCTATGGTGTTCCAGGTGGCGTGAGTTGCGAAACTATTCCACATTGTGTCAAATGAAGACCAAACTCATAACTCAAATATTCACCTCCACGATCAGATTGTAGAAATTTTATTTTCTTGTTATGATGATTTTCTACTTCACTCTATAATTCTTTGAACTTTTCAAATGTTTCAGACTTATGTTTCATTAAGTAGATATACCCATATCTGCTCAAATCATCTGTGAAGGTCAGAAAATAACGATACCCGTCGCGATCCTCAACACTATCGGACCGCATACATCAGTGTGTATTATTTCCAATAAGTCAGTGGCTCGCTCCATTGTTTTGGAGAACGGAGTCTTAGTCATCTTGCCCATGAGGCATGGTTCGCAAGTATCAAGTGATTCATAATCAAGTGATTCCAAAAGTCCATCAACATGGAGTTTCTTCATGCGCTTTACACCAATATGACATAAATGGCAGTGCCACAAATAAGTTGCACTATCATCATTAACTTTGCATCTTTTGGATTCAATATTATGAATATGTGTATCACTACGATCGAGATTCAACAAAAATAGACCACTCATCAAGGGTGCATGACCATAAAAGATATTATTCACATAAATAGAACAACCATTGTTCTCTTATTTAAGTGAATAACCGTCTCGCATCAACCAAGATCCAGATATAGTGTTCATGCTCAATGCTGGCACCAAATAACAATTATTCAGGTCAAAAACTAATCCTGAAGGTAGATGTAGAGGTAGCGTGCCGATGGCGATCACATCAACCTTGGAACCATTTCCGACGCGCATCGTCACCTCATCCTTAGCCAATCTTCGATTAATCCGTAGCCCCTGTTTCGAGTTGCAAATATGAGCGCAGTTCCGCTTCCAGTGACCAGTGCCTTTGCAGTAGAAGTACTCAGTTTCAGGCTTAGGTCCAGACTTGGGCTTCTTCCCGGGAGCAGCAACTTGCTTTCTATTCTTCTTGAAGTTCCCCTTCTTCCCTTTGCCTTTTTTCTTGAAACTAGTGGTCTCGTTAACCATCAACACTTAATGCTCCTTCTTGATTTCCATCTCCACAGCCTTTAGCATCACGAAGAGCTCGGGAATTGTCTTTTCCATCCCTTGCATGTTATAGTTCATCACGAAGCCTTTATAGCTTGGTGGTAGTGATTGATGAACTCTATCAATTACACTATCATCAGGAAGATTAACTCCCAGTTGAGTCAAGTAGTTATGGTACCCAGACATTCTGAGTATGTGTTCACTGACAGAACTGTTTGTCGTGGTTCTAACTCTGACATTGATGTAGGGGGGTGAATATGGAGAGGCTAGATCTTAGCTATTGGGAAGTTGTTACACACGAGGTTTACGAGTTCAGGCCCTTCTCAGAGGAAGTAATAGCCCTACGTCTCGGAGCCCGGAGGCGGTCGACTGGATTATGCGTGTATGGATTACAGGGGTGCGAACCCTCCATACCGAGGAGGGGGGTGGCTTATATAGAGTTCGCCGGCCCCCTCCTGCCCTCAGTAATGCAGGGTTTAAGGTACATTTAAGGTTGGGCGTTACTGGTAACGCCCCTAATAAAGTGCTATAATGATCATAAAGACTACTTAACAGCCGACCGTTTGCCTGCGGAGTGACTTTAGGTCTCCTGGCAGTCGAGTGGTTGGCTTCATGGTCGAGTGATAGCTTCTTGGTCGAGTGTCTTGAACCCGTCGAGTGGGATACCTTCAAGTCGATTGAAAGGTGACTTCTTCTAGGGGTGTCCTAGGGTAGGACTCTTTGGTCAGGTCCGTGTCCCTACCCTAGGTACATGTCTTCATCATTAGCCCCCGAATGGATCAAGGTTAGAGTGGGGAAAGAGTTGGAGATCTTTCCGACTGGTTCTTCGGGCTATGTGAGCGCCTCGTTTTGGGTCAATCGTCACGGATGACGTTGCCAACCTTTTTCAGTCGCCTTGATCCATTCCAGGCCTTTCGTCGAGTGAATTTCTTTGTTTGTGACATACCGAGCGCCGGCGCGATCGGGGTCTTCTGTTTTGACAAGGTGTTCTGCGGCCCACGGATGTCGCGGGATTCGGATTTTGGGAAGCACGCGGGACGGGAGAAGCCGCAGTAATCGGAAGCGATAAAGCGGAAGCTCCTCGATCCCCGCGTCGCCTTTTTCGCCATGTACTGCGCGCGCGTCTGCTGCGGGATTTGACTGGATGCCCTGGGCCTACCAGTCAGCCACTCGGAAGCGGTCCCTTATAAATCGCTGGCTCGGGGTTTTCAAGCAGTGCGCTCTCTTCTCCTCCTTTCTTCCGCCTCTCCCCCTTCGCAAGTCCTTCCGCCACCTCCGTTCTCGCCCCAGCGTAGCAGGCCCGTGCGAGACTTCGCCGGCGACGATGACGAAGAGCAAGACCTCCGCTCTAGAGCGCGCGAAGAAGGCGGCGGCGGCGGGGAAAGGGAAGAGGTCTGCTCGGGGCGGATCCTCCTCCAGGACCGCTCTGCCCAAAGGTTGGATCCAGGGCGACTGGATGCCATCGGTGCTCCGGCAAGAGGATCTCGACGACATGGTCGAGGGGGGAGTCATTCCCCATGAAGCTGCGCGTCTTCCGGGGGGAGAGATCGAACCTCAACCCCGCGACGGTGAGTGCGTGCTCCTAGCCACCCACATCGACCGAGGGTTTTCTCTGCCGCCCCATCCTTTCTTCCGGAGTTTCATGAATTTCTTTGGAGCGCAGCTCCACCACTTCACTCCCAACTCCATTGTCTACCTTGCTACTTTCATCTCTATGTGTGAGGCTTTCTTGGGTTGTCGACCTCATTGGGGACTCTTCAAACACATCTTTACCTGCCGTTCTCAATCGGTCAAGAAGGCTAAGTCGAGTAACGAGAGGACGCAGGTGATCTAGCTATGCGGGGGCCTGGCGATCCAGACGAGGGGGAAGAGTTGTTTTCCATCTATCACCTTCCCGGAGTCGGTCCGTGGCTGGCAGTCGACCTGGTTCTACTGCAAGGACGAGGCGACCCTAGGACAGTCGACTGGTCTTCCACTTTTTTCCCTCGACCGAGCCGAGAAGCCTGCCTCTCTGAAAGTCGCGCCGGAGGAAAAGGCCCAAGTCAAGGTGCTGGCAGGTCGAGTGGTTGAGCTTGTCCGCGAGGGCGTGACTGGTATGGACCTACTGGAGGTCTTCCTTCAAAGGCGCATCCAACCGCTCCAGGCCCGCGACCACCCGATGTGGCTGTATTCGGGTCTTGACGACACCACTCGGGTCCACCCGGAGGAGGTCACCGACGAGATGGTGGAGGGGTGGCTGTCGAGCATCACGGGGAACAAAGACAACCCCCGAGGAGCCAGGAGGGTAATCCCACTCGACAACTCGTATGAGGTGGACCAGGTATGTCTTGGTGCTCCCGACTGATATCTTGTCTTCTGTATTGGTCTTCTTTGAATAAGTCGGTTGACTTTCGTCTTGTCTGTTGTTTTCCAGGCGACCATCAAGATGTACTCGACGCCCAACAGGGCACAGGGGTCGACTGAGGAAGGGGAGGCGAGCGGAGGCGAGAGCGGGGACGACCAAGGCGAGTGGGAGTCCGACGGTGAGGGAGAGGGAGGCGACGACATCTTCTCCAGCGAAGGGGAGGAGGAGGAGGTTGACCCCCCCCCCCTGCCCGGAATCCAAGCTCACCCACAATCCAGCGCGAGAACGTGGCAAGGCGACTGCTCCTGTTGGGCAGTCGTCGAAACGCCCTCGGACTTCTTCTCCTCCGCCGACTGGGAAGGCTCCCAAGCATCCACGAGCGACACCATCCAAGCCACCCAAGGCTCTGCCCAAGATGAAGATAGCTGTTCCTACCATCTCCGGGTAATAATAAAACTTGTTTTCCTTCATCGACCATGGACAGATCCTTGGTCGATCCATTGAGCCAACCGACTGACTTTCGAGTTTTGCAGTGCTGCTACTTCTGAGGTCTCCGCCAAGGGTGACGACCAAGAGATGGAGGATGCTGCTACCTCCAACCCTGGTACGATTACTGACATTCTGTATTGAGTCGACTGGTCATTTGCTGCAACTCTGGTCGATTGAACTTTTCCTTTGTAGCCCCTCCTCATGTTATCGACCTCCCGGATGACGATGACAACGGTCCGTTGAGAGTGAGGAGGCACAAGAGGGCGTCGGCTAACAAGACCCCCCAATCCGCTCCGGCGTCCGAGGCCGAGGCTCGGGATGGTGGTGACACCACTCGGGCTTCAGTGACCTTCGCCGTTCCTCTGGCGAGTGCGCGGCCCTCGTCGTCGACTGCGGATCCGTCTTCGCTTTTTGCCACATACCCCGTCCCTAAGGACCAAGCGGCTGCTGCAAAGGAGGCTATACGCCAGGCAGGGATCATGATGGAGCAAGTGAAGATGGATCGGGAGGCCAGCCAAGCAGCCTATGACGTGAGTTCGGCTCTTCAGAGCAACGTCCAGGTCAGTCGACTCAACACTTGGTCTGTTATGATATGCTGTTTGAAGAGTCTCTTTTCCGAGATCTTTTGTATCTGCATCTGTACACCCACTGGGTGTGTCTTCCAATTCTTGGACGAGTGGGGGCACGCTAAGTGCACCCACTGGGTGTAGTCCCCGAGACTACGGTGGACTGCTGGCAGTCGACTGTAGTCTTTACATTGCGTTGCTATAGATGTATTTCTTCACTCGGTTTGGTCGGGCCAGATCGAGTGGAATTGTATCCGGTCGACTGTGGGCAGTCGAATTTTTTTTGGTCGAACCAGTGGGGGCACGCTGAGTGCACCCACTGGGTGTAGTCCCCGAGACTACTGTCAAATGTTTTTGATTCGGCTGTGGTCTTTAGAAACGTCATCATTGTCTCTTAGTTACTCGGAAGCAACTTATCTTGGACGCCTGTCGACTGATTTTCCTTTTTACAGAAATCTTGCGAACTTGTAGCTCGCTATACTGAGTTGGAGAATCAGCAGATCGAGCTCAACCTTAACTTGAAGCTTGCTCAGGAGAATTTGAGGAAGGCGCAAGAAGAAGCAAAAGGTATGGCTTGTGAGGTTCTCTATTCTTAATGGGTGGTTTTTCTTTCTTGTCCATTCTTGATGTTGGTTCCACTCGACGCACCACAGATAAACTAGAGGAAGCTCTGAGGAAGAAGGACCAAGACCTTGCAGAGGCACAGAAGGAGGCCTCGAGCAAAACGAAGCTTGCAGAGGAGAAATTGGCTTCGGTCGGAGCTCTTGAACAGGAGAACTCCAGACTGAAAACCGCTCTCGAGACAGCTAATCGAGATGCCAGTCGACTGAAGAAGGAGAAGATGGCTCTGCACGACAAGGCGGGTGAGCTAGCGGGGAAGGTAAAAGACCTGGAGGTTTATCTCGGTGGACTTGCCAAGAAGCTGTTCGTCATGCTCGAAGGTAATTACTCTGCCCCGAATGCCTTGCAGTTTGCCAAGCCTGTGTAGGGCCACTGTCTTACTCTTGAATCGTGTTTGCAGAATTCTGTCAGAACTTTGAAGAGGAGACCAGTCGAGTGGAGCCAAGCTTGGACCCTGTTAACTCTCTTGTGAAGGACGAGGCTGCCATGAACATGCTCCGACTGGAGTCTCGTGTTACCAGCATCGTTGATTATCTGGCTCGGCTGAAAGTTGCAATGTCGCGGATCGACACATCACTCTGGCCTGGGACGACGCTTCAGAACGACCTCGAGTCTCTGATGGCTCGACTTAACAAAGTCCCAGGTCGAGTGGCGGAATGGAAGAAATATTCTGCTAGATGTGGTGCTGATGTCGCTCTGTCTCTGGTCCGCGTCCATTGCAAGGAGGCGCGAGAAGAAAAGTTGGCGGCCATCCAAGTTGCCAATACCAGGAAGCACAGCTTTCAAGACTTCATGGAGACCTTCATCGCTACTGCCACCCGCATTGCCGACGGGATCGACTTGGATGAGTTCGTCGCCCCTTCCAGTCCTCCTCCCGAGGAGTGAAAAACTTTGAATTTACCTCGGGATGCCGAGTGGATTTGTAACCGTTTAAACTCCGCCAAGTCGAGGGCCCGAGTACTTTGAGGTCTGGGACCTTATGGGCTTTTTCTGAACTTGATTTCTCGTTGGATATCTTCACGGTTTGATTCGTCGAGTGGAACTTGATCTTCACTCGGAATAATCTTGTATTTGCGACGCAGCTCCGAGGGAGAAGGTAGCGGTCGACTCGCGGATTAGGTCGAGTCTTGTACTTAGGCGAGCACTGGGCTGTAGCTAAGCCTCCGAGCGAGAGGTTTACTCTCCACTCGGTAGGATTTTTAAACACTTAGGCGAGCACTGGGCTGCAGCTAATCCCCCGAGTGGGAGGTTTGCTCTCCACTCGGTAGGATTTTTAAACACTTAGGCGAGCACTGGGCTGCAGCTAAGCCCCCGAGTGGGAGGTTTGCTCTCCACTCGGTAGGATTTTTAAACACTTAGGTGAGCACTGGGCTGCAGCTAAGCCCCCGAGTGGGAGGTTTGGTCTCCACTCGGTAGGATTTTTTCAAACTTAGGCGAGTGTCGGACTGCAGCTAAGTCTCTAGGCGAGAGAACTTAGGCGAGT
>NC_041388.1:424033799-424055743 GCF_002162155.2 Triticum dicoccoides | reverse complement strand
GTGCCGGACTGCAGCTAAGTCTCTAGGTGAGAGAACTTAGGCGAGTGCTGGACTGCAGCTAAGCCTCCGAGTGGGAGGATCGCTCTCCACTCGGTAGGATTTTAAACACTTAGGCGAGCACTGGGTTGCAGCCAAGCCTCCGAGTGGGAGGTTTGCTCTCCACTCGGTAGGATTTTTTCAAACTTAGGCGAGTGCCGGACTGCAGCTAAGTCTCTAGGTGAGAGAACTTAGGCGAGTGCTGGACTGCAGCTAAGCCTCCGAGTGGGAGGATCGCTCTCCACTCGGTAGGATTTTTTCAAACTTAGGCGAAACGGATTTGCAGCTAAGTCACCCACTGGGGGATTCCGTATGAAAACAAAAGTGACAACAATTAATGGAACACTCTTGCCTTTGATAAAAACGAACTGCAAGAATTTTTCTTATTACATCTCGTCCAAGGGAGAGCTCAAGTGTAAAAGGGGCGGAGTAGTTCCGCATTCCAAGCTCGAGGCTCGTCGGCCTGGCGATCAACATTGTAGAGGTGATACACTCCATTGTGGAGGACTCTGGTGATGATGAAGGGGCCTTCCCAAGTAGGAGCAAGCTTGTGTGGTTTCTGTTGATCCACTCGGAGGACCAAATCTCCTTCTTGGAAGGCTCGACTCTTCACATTCCGGGCGTGGAATCGACGCAAGTCTTGTTGATAAATGGTCGATCTGGTCATGGCCATCTCCCTCTCTTCTTCTAGGAGGTCTACTGCGTCTTGCCGGGCCTGTTCTGCTTCATCTTCGGTGTAAAGCTCGACTCGGGGCGCGTTGTGAAGAAGATCACTTGGCAGAACCGCTTCGGCTCCATAAACCAGAAAGAATGGAGTTCTTCCAGTCGACCGGTTAGGGGTGGTCCTCAATCCCCACAGAACTGACGGAAGCTCGTCGACCCAAGCACCTGCCGCGTGCTTGAGATCACGCATCAGCCGAGGCTTCAGTCCTTTGAGAATCAAACCATTTGCTCTTTCTGCTTGTCCATTCGACTGAGGATGCGCGACCGACGCGTAGTCGACTCGTGTGCCTTGAGAGGCGCAAAAAGCTCTGAACTGGTCCGAATCGAAATTTGACCCATTGTCAGTGATGATGCTATGAGGGACTCCATATCTGAATGTTAGTCCTCTGACGAAACTGATAGCAGTGCCAGCATCGAGGTTCTTGATAGGCTTGGCTTCAATCCATTTGGTGAACTTGTCGACTGCCACAAGCACATGCGTGAATCCGCTCCTGCCTGTTCTCAGTGGACCAACCATGTCTAGTCCCCAGACAGCAAAGGGCCAGACGAGTGGAATGGTCTTCAGGGCTGATGCAGGCTTGTGTGACATGTTGGAGTAGAACTGGCAGCCTCCACACTTGTCGACTATCTCTTTTGCCATCTCATTTGCTCTAGGCCAGTAAAATCCCGCTCGGTATGCTTTAGCCACAATGGTCCGAGAGGACGCATGGTGGCCACAGGTCCCCGAGTGGATATCATCAAGGATTATCCGACCTTCTTCTGGTGTTATGCACTTCTGACCGATTCCAGTCGGGCTTTCTCTATACAACTTCCCCTTTATGACTGTGAAGGCCTTGGATCGGCAGACGATCTGTCGAGCCTCTTCCTCGTCTTCTGGGAGATCTTTCCTTAGGATATACGCGATGTACGGTATCGTCCAGTCGGGAGTGATTGCCAAGACTTCCATGATTAGGTCGACCACAACAGGAACTTCGACTTCAGTCGGATCTGTGGCACTTTTCGGTTGTGGGGCTTCTTCTGTGAAAGGATCCTCCTGGACTGACAGCGAGCGAATGTGCTGCAAAAACACATTGCTGGGAATGGCTTCTCTCTTGGAGCCTATCTTTGCCAGATCATCAGTTGCTTGATTTTTCAGTCGGGGGATGTGATGAAGCTCTAACCCCTCGAATTTCTTTTCTAGCTTTCTCACTGCATTGCAATAACCAGTCATAGCTGGAGTTCTGACGTCCCACTCCTTCATCACCTGATTAACCACCAAATCTGAGTCGCCATAGACCATGAGGCGACGGACGCCGAGTGAAATGGCCATGCGCAATCCATATAAAAGTGCTTCATACTCTGCTTCATTGTTGGAGGAATCGAAGTGAATCTGGAGAACATATCTGAGCTTATCTCCTCGGGGGGAGACTAGAACTACCCCAGCACCGGAACCATTCAGCATCTTAGATCCATCGAAGAACATGGTCCAGTGCTCCGAGTGAACTTGAGTCGGAAGTTGCTGTTCAGTCCACTCGGCGATGAAATCTGTGATTGCTTGGGACTTGATAGCCTTCTTTGCTTCAAACTTGATATCTAAGGGAAGGAGTTCAATCGCCCACTTGGCCACTCGACTAGTTGCATCTCTATTATGCAGAATCTCTGACAGTGGGGCGTCGCTGACGACTGTAATGGAGTGGTCAGAGAAGTAATGTGCAACCTTCTTGGTGGTCATATAAATCCCATATACAAGCTTCTGGTAGTGAGGGTATCTTTGTTTTGAAGGTGTCAAAACTTCAGACACATAATAGACTGGGCGCTGAACTCTGAAGGCCTTTCCTTCTTCTTCCCGCTCGACCGTAAGTACTGTGCTGACAACTTGCCTGTGGTTGCAATGTAAAGCAGCAGAGGCTCTTTGCTGATTGGGGCAGCAAGCACCGGCTGGGTGGAGAGCAGAGCTTTGAGCTCTGCAAATGCTGCATCAGCTTCTGGAGTCCACTTGAACTTGTCAGACTTCTTCATCAGTCGGTAAAGGGGCAACGCCTTTTCACCGAGACGAGAAATGAATCGACTTAGGGTGGCCAAGCAGCCTGTAAGCTTTTGGACATCGTGCACACGAACGGGACGCTTCATCCGGAGTATGGTGCCAATTTTTTCAGGATTGGCGTCGATCCCCTGTTCGGAAACGAGAAAACCGAGTAACTTTCCACCGGGAACTCCGAATGTGCACTTTGATGGATTGAGCTTGATATCATACCTCCTGAGGTTGGCAAAGGTTTCGTCAAGGTCATCTCGCAGGTCGGAACCTTTGCGTGACTTGACCATAATATCATCCATGTATGCCTCCACATTCCGACTGATTTGAGTGAGTAAACACTTCTGAATCATTCTCATGAATGTGGCTCCGGCGTTCTTGAGGCCGAACGGCATGGTGACATAACAGAAGCATCTGAATGGGGTGATGAAGGCTGTTTTGATTTCGTCGGGTCCATACAGACGGATCTGATGGTACCCGGAATAAGCATCTAGAAAAGACAACCTCTCGCATCCCGCAGTTGAGTCAACTATTTGGTCGATGCGAGGGAGAGGAAAATGATCTTTCGGGCAGGCCCGATTGATATGTTTGAAATCAATGCACATGCGAAGTGACTTGTCTTTCTTGGGGACCATGACGACATTGGCGAGCCACTCGGAGTGGTAAATTTCTCGGATGAACTCTGCTGCTAAGAGCCGAGCCACCTCCTCGCCAATGGCTTGCTTCTTCTGGACGGCGGATCGTCGAAGATGTTCCTTCACAGGCTTGAATTTTGGGTCGACTCGTAGACGGTGCTCAGCCAGCCCCCTGGGAACTCTAGGCATGTCAGAGGGTTTCCATGCGAAGATGTCCCAGTTCTCACGGAGGAGCTGGATGAGCGCTTCTTCCTATTTGGAGTCGAGCGTCGTTGAGATGTGAGTCGCGGCAGCATCGGGGTCGATTGGGTGAATGTGGATTGTCTTTGTTTCACCGGACGACTGAAAAGCTGATTCTGAAGCAGGCTTCTTGGCTCGTAGCAACTCGCTTGGATCGGCAGTCTTTTGGTACTCTTGCAGCTCGACCACTGCCGTCTGAGCATCTGCAATCTTTGAGCCCTTCTGGAAGCACTCTTCCGCCTTCTTCCGATAGCCCGTAACAGTGATCACACCTTTGGGGCCAGGCATCTTCAGTTTGAGATACACGTAACATGGTCGGGCCATGAAGCGTGCGTAAGCTGGCCTGCCCAAAATGGCGTGATAAGCACTTTGGAAGTCCACAACCTCGAATGTCAACTTTTCCTTGCGGTAATTCTTTGAATCACCGAAAACCACATCAAGAGCGATCTGGCCGAGTGATTGGGCTTTCTTCCCCGGAATGACTCCGTGGAAATTCATGTTACTGGTACTAAGCCTGGACATCGGAATGCCCATTCCTTTCAACGTTTCAGCATACAGTATGTTCAGGCCACTGCCACCATCCATCAGGACTTTAGTCAGTCGAGTGCCTTCAACAATTGGGTCGACCACCAAAGCTTGCCTCCCAGGGGTGGCAATGTGCGTCGGGTGATCAGACTGGTCGAATGTGATGGCAGTCTGAGACCACTTCAGGTAACTGGGTGTTGCCGGGGCAACCATGTTCACCTCTCGGTTAATGACTTTCAGTCGACTTTTGCTTTCGACACCGGCAAAAATCATCAGGGTGGAATTGACTTGGGGGTATCCATCATCACTGTCTTCCTTGTCCTCAACTCTGTCCGACTCTTTTTCCTTGTCCTTGGACTGCTTGCCTTGAAACTGCTGGATTAGGAGCCGACACTGTCGAGTGGTATGTTTTGGGTAAATAAAATTGCCCTCTTCATCTTTCTTGGTGTGGATGTGACACGGCAGGTCCAAAACATCGTTTCCATCCTGATCCTTGATTTTCTTGGGCTTCCAGGTGCCCTTGGGTTTTCCCTTGAAGTTTCCCTGGGCTACGGCCAGGGCCTCCCCAGGGGCAGCGGGCTCGGCCTTCCGCTTCTGCTTCCGACCAGAATTGCCTCCGGTTTCCTGGGCGACTGCTTTCTGCTTGCCACTCCGGAGTCGATCTTCATCTTCTCCGTTACCGTACTTGGTGGCAATCTCCATCATTCGATTCAGAGACATCTCTCCAGTTCGACCGAACTTCAGATTCAACTCTCTGTATTTAACACCTTCCTTGAAGGCACAGACTGCTTGATGGTCTTGCACATTCTCAACCGAGTGATGCAGCGTGATCCACCTCTGGATGTATTCCCTCAGAGTTTCATTTGGCTTCTGCACGCAAGACCGCAACTCTGTAAGGCCTGCAGGTCGCTTGCATGTTCCTTCAAAGGTTGTGATAAACACTCGGGAGAGGTCCTCCCAAGTGTATATGCTGCTGGGTGCCAACTGATTTAGCCACGCTCTGGCTGAGCCCTCTAACATGAGAGGTAAATGCTTCATGGCCACCTCATCATTGCCACCGCCAATCTGTACAGCCACTCGGTAATCTTCGAGCCAAGTGTCAGGCTTAGATTCACCGGTGAACTTGTTGATTCCAGTCGCCAGCCTGAAATTGGGAGGAACCACTGCGGCTCTGATGGCTCGACTGAAACACTCTGGCCCTGAAGCATGTACTCTGCTGCTGGCAGGCGCATCTCTGTTGCGGCCTTCTCGATGAGCTCTGTTCCTGTCAACCAAACCTTGAACGAGGATCGATCTCGCATCAAATCCTGGGTCTCTGGGGTCGACTGGAATCCTCTGCCCAACACTATGAGGGCGTCTATCATCTTGCCGTCGAGGCGCATACGACCCACTCCTCGGGGGAGGGGTTGGCACTCGACGTCGATCATCGCGGTCGAATCGGTGATCATACTACTCATTCCTCCTGTACTGATCATGCCGGTCACCACATCCCTCACGCCTCGGGGGCGATCTCGGGCTGTGAGCCGACTCGACTGTATCTGTTGCGACAGATTGACTGTGGATCCTATTCCGCGACTGAGAGACAGCGGAATTCTGGTTTCCCACCGCCCGGAGCAACGCTCTGATCTGTAACAAGCCCCTGCCAGCCTCCGACTGGGAGGGCTGAATTGATTCTGCTATACGGGCCACAGCGGCCAAATTCTGAACTGGGGTTCGATATACCTGCGTCGGCGGGAAGAGCTGGCGTCGACTAGACTCGGGAGCCTGCTGACGCGCTCGCTCGTCGAGTGCTCGCTGGAGATTCTCCAGTCGAGTGCGCTCGGCCAAATTAGCCAAACGCGCGTCCTCCAAGGCCCGGGCCTCGGGGGACTCTCCGACGATAGGGGTGCGGAGGGCGTCTGTGTTCCGGCAGCGAAGCTCCTCTCGCTGTGATGATGTGAGAGGTTCGGGGAGATACTCATCGTGGGGATGCGACGGATCGCCCCCACCCGCGCCTCCATCAGCGCGAGGGAAACCGGGGGGACTGTGTGTTCCATCGACCGCCAGAACCTCAGCCGCTGGGTCGCTGCTGTCGCACTCGGATGCGGTCTCCACGGAACCAGTCGACAGGTCGAACAGGCCGTAGAGGGATTCGACGGGCTTGATTGCCGCGACTTGTGGGGCTGCCGGCTGGCGGGCCACGGCATGCCTCACCCACCGCTGAAGTCTTGACCGACCGGAGCGCTTGCGCTGGTGGGAGACAGGGCGGGGAAACGACGCAGGGGCCGACCGATACTGGGTCGATGGATGCCGCAGGAGGACGCCACGAATGCATGCGCGGAAGTGCGTCGCACCGCGAACGGGGAGCGCGTCGATGTCGAGTGGTGCCTCCTGAAGCCAGGCGGAGTCATCGACGATGAAGGTGAGCGCGTCGAGACGGATCTCGCGGTCCCCCACCAAACTCCGCAAGAAAACATGATCAAAGGGATCGGAAGAATCGCAACTTCTCCAATCAGGCGCTAAGATTCCTGCCCCACGGTGGGCGCCAACTGTCGTGGTTCTAACTCTGACAGTGATGTAGGAGGGTGAATATGGAGAGGCTAGATCTTAGCTATTGGGAAGTTGTTACACACAAGGTTTACGAGTTCAGGCCCTTCTCAGAGGAAGTAATAGCCCTACATCTCGGAGCCCGAAGGCGGTCGACTGGATTATGCGTGTATGGATTACAGGGGTGCGAACCCTCCATACTGAGGAGGGGGTGGCTTATATAGAGTTCGCCGGCCCCCTCCTGCCCTCAGTAATGCAGGG
Source organism: Triticum dicoccoides (assembly GCF_002162155.2). Taxonomy (NCBI): domain Eukaryota; kingdom Viridiplantae; phylum Streptophyta; class Magnoliopsida; order Poales; family Poaceae; genus Triticum; species Triticum dicoccoides. Next base: position 424,048,786 of record NC_041388.1, on the reverse strand, counting down.
TTTAAGGTACATTTAAGGTTGGGCGTTACTGGTAACGCCCCTAATAAAGTGCTATAATGATCATAAAGACTACTTAACAGCCGACCGTTTGCCTGCGGAGTGACTTTAGGTCTCCTGGCAGTCGAGTGGTTGGCTTCATGGTCGAGTGATAGCTTCTTGGTCGAGTGTCTTGAACCCGTCAAGTGGGATACCTTCAAGTTGATTGAAAGGTGACTTCTTCTAGGGGTGTCCTAGGGTAGGACTCTTTGGTCAGGTTCGTGTCCCTACCCTAGGTACATGTCTTCATCACTGTTCTCCTTCATCTTGCGGCTATAGAACTTGTTGGAGACTTCATATCTCCCAACTCGGGCATTTGCTTGAAATATAAACTTCAACTCCTGGAACATCTCATATGCTCCATGACGTTCAAAACGTCTTTGAAGTCCTGATTCTAAGTCGTAAAGCATGGCACACTGAACTATCGAGTAGTCATCAGCTTTAGTCTGCCAGACGTTCATAACTTCCGGAGTTGCTCCTGCAGCGGGTCTTGCACCTAGAGGTGCTTCCAGGACGTAATTCTTTTGTGCAGCAATGAGGATAATCCTCAAGTTACGGACCTAGTCCGTGTAGTTGCTACCATCATCTTTCAACTTAGCTTTGTCTAGGAATGCATTAAAATTCAAGGGAACGGTAGCATGGGCCATTGATCTACAGCAGCATAGATATGCAAAAAAGTAGCAGGACTAAGTTCATGATAAATTAAAGTTCAATTAATCATATTACTTAAGAACTCCCACTTAGATATACATCCCTCTAGTCATCTAAATGATCACGTGATCCATATCAACTAAACCATGTCCGATCATCACGTGAGATGGAGTAGTTTTCAATGGTGAACATCACTATGTTGATCATATCTACTATATGATTCACGTTCGACCTTTCAGTCTCAGTGTTCCGAGGCCATATCTGCATATGCTAGGGTCGTCAAGTTTAACCAAAGTATTCTGCACGTGCAAAACTGGCTTGCACCCGTTTATGTGAACGTAGAGCTTATCACACCCGATCATCACGTGGTGTCTCGACACGACGAACTGTAGCAACGGTGCATAGTCAGGGAGAACACTTATACCTTGAAATTTAGTGAGGGATCATCTTATAATGCTACCGCCGTACTAAGCAAAATAAGATGCATAAAAGATAAACATCACATGCAATCAAAATATGTGACATGATATGGCCATCATCATTTTGGGCCTTTGATCTCCATCTTCAAAGCACCGTCATGATCTCCATTGTCACTGGCTTGACACCTTGATCTCCATCGTAGCATCGTTGTCGTCTCGCCAACTATTGCTTCTACGACTATCGCTACGACTTAGTGATAAAGTAAAGCAATTACATGGCGATTGCATTTCATACAATAAAGCGGCAACCATAAGGCTCCTGCCAGTTGCCGATAACTTATACAAAACATGATCATCTCATACAACAATTTATATCTCATCACGTCTTGACCATATCACATCACAAAATGCCCTGCAAAAACAAGTTAGACGTCCTCTACTTTGTTGTTGCAAGTTTTACGTGGCGGCTATGAGCTTCTAGCAAGAACTGTTCTTACCTACGCATCAAAACCACAACAATTTTTTGTCAAGTGTGTTGTTTTAACCTTCAACAAGGACCGGCCGTAATCAAATTTGATTGAACTAAAGTTGGAGCAACAGACACCCGCCAGCCACCAGTGTGCAAAGCACGTCGGTAGAACCGGTCTCATGAACGTGGTCATGTAATGTTGGTCTGGGCCACTTCATCCAACAATACCGCCGAATCAAAATAAGATGTTGGTGGTAAACAATATGACTATTATCGCCCACAACTCATTGTGTTCTACTCGTGCATATTATTTACGCATAGACCTGGCTCCGATGCCACTGTTGGGGAACGTAGCATGCAATTTCAAAAAACTTCCTACGATCACACAAGATCTATCTAGGAGATGCATAGCAACGAGAGGGGAGAGTGTGTCCACGTACCCTCATAGATCGAAAGCGGAAGCGTTAGGTTAACGCGGTTGATGTAGTCAAACGTCTTCGCGATCCAACCGACCAAGTACCGAACGTACGGCACCTCCGTGTTCAACACACGTTCAGCTCGATGACGTCCCTTGAACTCTTGCTCCAGCAGAGGGTTGAGGGAGAGTTCTGTCAGCACGACGGCATGGTGACGGTGATGGTGATGTGATCCGCGCAGGGCTTCGCCTAAGCACTACGATGCTATAACCGGAGGAGTAAACTATGGAGGGGGCACCGCACATGGCTAAGAGAACAATTGATGTCCCTTTGGGGTGCCTCCAGCCCCCGTATATAAAGGAGGGGAGGAGGAGGCGGCCGGCCAGGAGGGGGCGCGCCATGGGGGGCAGTCCTACTAGGACACCACTCCTAGTAGGATTCGCCCAAAGGAGAGGGAGAGGGAGACGAAAGGAGGACCGCGCCCCCTCCTCCTTGTCCTATTCGGACTCACTAGGAGCCCCCCCCCTCCCCCCCCCCCACGGGCTTCCCTCTCTCTCCCTTAGGCCCATGTAGGCCCAACACTTCCCCGGGGGGTTCCGGTAACCCCTCGGTACTCCGAAAAAAACCCGAATCACTTGGAACCATTCCGATGTCCGAATACTACCTTCCAATATATGAAACCTTACCTCTCGACCATTTCGAGACTCCTCGTCATGTCCGTCTTCTCATTCGGGACTCCGAACAAACTTTAGTTCATCAAAACACAAAACTCATAATACAAATCGTCATCGAACGTTAAGCATGCGGACCCTACGGGTTCGAGAACTATGTAGACATGACCGAGACACATCTCCGGTCAATAACAAATAGCAGAACCTGGATGCTCATATTGGCTCCTACATAGTCTACGAAGATCTTTATCAGTCAAACCGCATAACAACATACGTTGTTCCCTTTGTCATCGGTATGTTACTTGCCCGAGATTCGATCGTCGGTATCATCATACCTATTTCAATCTCGTCACCGGCAAGTCTCTTTACTCGTTCCGTAATGCATCATCCCGTGGCTAACTCATTTGACACATTGCTTGCAAGGCTCATAGTGATGTGCATTACCGAGAGGACCCGGAGATACCTTTCCGATACACAGTGACAAATCCTAATCTTGATCTATGCCAACTCAAGTGATGTGCATTACCGAGAGGACCCAGAGATACCTTTCCGATACACAGTGACACATTGCTTGCAAGGCTCATAGTGATGTGCATTACCGAGAGGACCCAGAGATACCTTTCCGATACTAGAGACACTCTGTTTCTCTATGTATTCACACATGTACTAAGTTTTCGGTTAATACAATTCTAGCATGAATAATAAACATTTATCATGATATAAGGAAATATAAATAACAACTTTATTATTGCCTTTAGGGCATATTTCCTTCAAGTTGGAGGCTGGGAATGGGAGTTTAGGCGAGGTTAGACTTACCATCCGTTGATTGGTTGGAGGACATGGGATTTCAGGTAGGAAGGGGAAAGGGAGTTCGTATGTCAAACTCCCACAGTTTTCTTCCTAGAAGGACACAGGTAATTCAAATAAGGGATAGGGAGTTCGTTGCCCACATTCCACCGTAGTGTAGTTTTGTGTTTCTGCCCACGTCAAAACCTACGAACCAAACCTGGGAAGATAACTTCCAGTCAAACCCCCACTAGCAATTCCTCATCACATACCAAACAGGGGATTGGGGTTAATAATCAACTTTCCAAGCCTAATCCTTTAATAAATTCCGTGTTTGGTAATATTTGGGAAGGGGAATGGGAGTTTAGAGTAGGAAGTTGTATTGAGATTAGACATGGGATGAGATGTTTTATTCCCAATCATTTGTTTGGCACATAACAGGAATTACATGTGAGATTTGAGGAGAAACTGTATTCCCTTGTTTGGTTCATGAAAATTGGCAAGGGGCTAGACATGGGAAGTTAACGTAAGTTATGATGAAGGGTTAAGATCAACTCATTAAAACAATTCCCTTCCAATTCCCACCCTCTCCTCTTAATAAAACGGTGGAGTGGGAGTCTAATTAAAGTCCCATGCCTATTCACTTCTGAATTCCCAATCCCCCAACCAAACAATAGATTTGAAGACTCACACCCCTTCAATTCTCATTCCCTAGATCTAATTACCCCCAACCAAATGCGCTGTAAATTCCATTCCCTTAATCTGAAGTTGCCAAATACGTTAGGAGGGCCCTGGCAATTCATATCGGGAACGGGAGTTGACAAAGAAAATAAAAGGAATATGTTCGTTACACATGTTTTCCCCCTTCTCTCTTGTTGCTTAGATCTAATTTATTTTTTAGGAGACTAATTTCTTGTCCAATTCCCACAAGCAATTCCCTACACGCACTAAACGTGGGATCGGAACAAATAGTCCACTTCCCAAGTCCATCCTTCTACAAACTCCTCCCTATTAATTCCCATTCCCTTTCCCTCAAACTACCACACAGGCTGTTAGAGAAATTTCGATGCTCTAAGAATGATCGAACAACATGGCAAAGACTGTATTTCTTGATCTATACGCTTTAAAAAAAACTCTCCACAATCGACAAGCTAGATCAGCTCCAATGGGTTCTCCCATATCGAGAGGGAAACAACTGAGCCGTGAAGGCTACCTTGAGCTTGCACGCTTGAGCTTGGCCGACAAGGACAGTTGCGATCTCATTAGTGTCATGGTGATCAAGATGGTCGCCTACTCCTCGATGCAGCTGCCGTGTGGGATACCATGGAGGGGCACCACAACAGGCATGACGACCTAATGGAGAAGTGTGAGGCGCGGCGCAACGCTCCACCAGACCTTCCGCAAGTGCAATGAGGAATTACCTCAAATTGGGACTGGTTTATTTTCGCCAGGGGAGTAGACGGGGTGGCATGAGATTTCCCTCTTACCTCGTAAGCCAAATGCACAACCAATTTAACCCGGGAGAGTTACCCCCCCAGGGATCCCATTGTCTTTTCCCCATGCACCAAACAAGCCCTTATAGTGCCGAAAGTGTCCTTTTGCTCCCGAGCTGACCTCGGGCGAACAGTAAATTTGAAAAAAAAATTCAAAAGAACTCAAGCTGTTCATGAAGGCTCATTTGAGCTCAAGCTGCGAATAGTTGTGTCCTTATAGTGCCAACTATATGCATGTAAATAATTATTATTCAAAATGGCCAATTGTGATCAGTGCAAAAATAGAAGTAAAATTATATTATGTTACACATGCTGTAATTTTTCATACTCAAAACCAAAGTACAAACCAAGCAAAATTGATTGATGGCTCACGTGCTTGGTTTATTAAAACAACAAAATTACAACATTGTCGTGTGCATCAATCAACAAATGGCCTTGGTATTGACCAATGTGGAACAAACCACAACAAAATATAGGTATTGAAGAATGTGGAACAAACCAAGCACGTAACCCATTGTCTTGCGCATCAATAGGTCGATGCAAAATCTAGAGACACCGTCTCAGTTTTGAAGGAAAAAGGGACACAGCTCTAGAGCAGTAATAGTTGAGGGTTTAGAAGCAAGCGAAATGCTAATTAAATGTTGACACATTTCCATGATCGATTGATTGAGGTCTCATCCTAGCTAATATACAAGCGAGATATGTAGGAAGAGAAAAACAGAAGAAGCAAACCCAATCAAAGAGCAACTCGTGAGCTTGTAGTATGTATACACCGCCGATAGTTTTCGGACTTGTATACACTGCGTAGTTCAGATGTGCACACAGCTAGCATCTTTTGAGCATCCGGGCCGGCACGGCGGCACATAACCACGGCCAGACCGATCGGTGAGTGACGCTCAGAGCGACCTGGCGCCCGCGGCGGCACCGTCGTGCTCGACGTCGGAGATGGCACAGTCATCGTCGTCGTCGAGCCCGGCGCCGCCGAGCGCGCCGTGGCCCTGGCCGAAGGCTCTGGCGTGGTCCTTGAGGGAGCGCTTGTGCTTGAACTCGGAGCCGCAGAGGCAGTACCAGAGCTTGCCGCAGTTCTTCTCGTGGGTGCGCCAGTCGCCCTTGACGGCGAAGGCCTTGCCGCAGCGGCGGCAGAGGAAGGGCTTGAGGCCGTGCTTGCGCTTGTAGTGCGTCTGCAGGGTGCGGAAGTCCTTGAGCGGCTTGGCGCGCGGGTGGTCGACGTTGTTCCGGCACCCCGGCGCGCAGCAGTAGCACGGCAGCCGCAGCATCGCCGTCGGCTGGATGCCGCGCAGCGACTCCGGGCCCTTCCGGTACTGCGACCCGTGGCCCCACATGTGCATCTGCATACACAGAACAGTACGCACGGCGCGCGTACGTAGCAAGTTAATCATCAGCTACTTTAACAACCTATATCGATATTAATTAGGCGTCAGAGATAAACCTATGCATGCTGCATCATTTGATTAGCACGTACTGCGCTCTCGATAGGCTGATATAATTGCTATGTGGTAGTACGTACGAACTACATGCATGGATTCATGATCATATGCTGCGTTTTGTCAGTTTGATGGCAGAGTTTAAGGGTTCCGTGTGTGGACATCGATGGATCAGAAGAGCATATGCATGTTCTATTCACCTTCAGGCCGGGTTGCGTTTAATACGTTGCTCATTTCGAGGTGCGCGTGGATGCTGTCGCCCTCGGTACGTGGCTTGGCCGGATCAGTCTGTATAGCTCAGAGGCTTTCCCCGTGCAGACGCAGCGGCAGTCAGTGGGCGACACCGGAGAAGCCGCGTGAGCTAGCGTTGACGGCTTTTGGTTGCGACGGCTCTAGTACTCCATACTGGCCCCTTGCTTGCGTGCTGCTTGTGTTGTGTGTTGTAGTACATGGGTGTCTGTGGTGCATGTCCGGTTCGTGCACTGCACAGTGGAACTGTCATCGGGGAGGGACAGAACACAGTGGCAAGCTACAGGTCTCTTGCAGTCATGGACGCTGAAAGCTGCGATCGAGAACTAATTGAAGGCGGTGTAGCAAAACCCGATCGGTTCGACGGCATGCTTATATTAGCCCTCGATGCTAGCTGGTCAGGTGTGAAACGGCTGATCAAGAAAAGCTCATCTACCCTGATCAAAACATCCAATCTACAGTTCGACCGGGAGCCACATGTGCTCGACCGGGAGCCAGGACTCAGCTCAGCTGGAGTGCATGCCTCCACGATATGCATGGTAGTGGCCACTGGGGGTGATCGATCAGATCGAACCAGATCGATACACGGCGTGTTAGGAAAGCAGCAGCAGCTGGCTCAGCTTTTGCATCGATCATATCGATCAGACGACACTAAGCTGCACGCACACGCTCATGTCCGGCCGTGGTCTGACTAATCAGCTCTTGCATGCATCTGATTCGTCTCAAAAAGTTGCATCATGCATCTGATTACGTTACGTACAGAGATCGATCTTCACTGGGATCTCCACAGTGGCATCCACCACGCCACCCATGCATGCATGCGTTCATGCATGGGTGCATTTCCAAAGAGCGCAGCGCTTCGGAAAGCTCCGGCCCCAGAAAAGCATAAAACTTCAAAAGGTTGCATGCATGGCTCCCCCTGACGGGCCATATATGTCTTGTTCAATCACACGAAAAGGCAGGCCACTGTGCCCTCACTCCCGAGCACAGCTCAATCGATCCCCGCCCAGAGCCAAAGACACCAGCACGTGTACGCATCTATCTATCTACCTGGTTCCTACAATCCTACTGCTATGGCACTTCCTCTTTCACACATAATCGAACAAGAGGCTGAGCCACAGGACACCAAATCGAAGAAGAGTGCTTCAATTCTTTTTTTTTTTTTGCGGGAAAGACTGCTTCAATTCGTGCATTAGGGGCAGAACTTTACATTATTCAGACCATATATAGAAGCACACCATGATCGTCAACTAAGAGGGTCCAGATACAAATATTTCAAAGGGGATTTCAACATAAATTTCTAACCATATACAACGCATGATAAATTTGCTACAATATGGTAGTACTACCTATCTTGTTTGCTTGTACGTTCTGCAACCCGTTTTGTTGCATCTGTTCAGATCGGATGTGATTGACACCGCGGCCGCGGTGCAAAACTACGTCCATATAGCACATGCGTGAACAATGGTAGGTGGATGTCACGGCGAGGCGTACGATTGATTAATAATTTCAGGTTTTATATTGGCAGCTCGACTCGAAGCTAGCTAACGGCCGGAAGCATACGGTAACGGGACCAACACAGGCGTAACGAATCCGACGTGATGTCGCTCGTCTAACTTTATTCCCGGCAAAAGATCAGCTCCCGGCCTCCCGCGCAATTACACGCTGCGAGCTGTAGTGTTCGTTCAAGTCTCATCACTCTTGTTCGCTAGCTTCACAACTGTGGTAGTAGTACTAGTAGAACTTTATTTATTTTAACCTACCCGCAGGCAACAGCTACAGCATTTATTGGTAGGTAATTCCAGTTAGGGACTTGCTAGGATCGATCCATCCAACTGTGCTGGAGAAAACAGGAGCTCCAAAATTGTTCGACTCCCAACAAAATGGGATCAACACAACTAGTATGTTTTGTTCTATCAAATAAATCACTCGAATTTCACGCAAAAAAAATCACTAGTATGTTGTTATGAACAAAATATAAGGGGTTTAATTTGATATATAATTAACCGCCGCCGGTCCAGTTCGTGTATATATCATGGTTAAAATCTAGAGAATTAACCCGTTTTAGTAGTCGATCGAGATCAAAATGTTGCTAAGAACGGAAAATTAACGCTTAATTCTTGAAGGTGTGTGTGGCCAGGGGCTCACCTGCATGTTGTTGTATCGATTGAAGGTCTTGAAGCAGACAGGGCAGGAGAACTGCGTCGGGCCGATGAGGATCTGCGTCGGCGTCGGGATCCAGTACTGCCCCTTGTTCAGCCGCCCGATCGGCGTCGAAGCGAACCCTAGCACCGGCGCCACGGCCGCCTCGTTCTCGCCGTCGTCATCCCCGTCCTCCTCAGCGCAGCCGCCGCTCAGCTCCTTATTAAGGCGGTCGTCCTCTTCCTCCTCGTCATCCCTCGCCGCCCTAGCTGCGGCCGAGATCCCGGAGATGAGGTCGGCGGCGGTGCCGGCGCTCGGCAGGCCTATATGCAGCGCCACCGTCACGTCCCCCGCCGCGCCGCCGGCCGCCGAGTCCATCGGGTCGTCGGTCGCCTTGGAGTTCAGGTCCGCAAAGAGCTGCCGTCCCGCGAGCTGCTGATTGTGGTGCAGGCTACTGCTCGCGGCTGGGCCCGGCGCTTGTTTCCCCTCCTCCTCGTCGACGTCGTCGTCGCCGTCGTCGGAGTCGTCCGGGCCGGGGCCGCGCCCCCGCTCCCGAGACCTGCGGGAGGCGGGGGCGAGAGAGAGAAGGGGCAGGGCTTCCCGGAGCGGAGGAGACGACGGCGTAGTAGGAGGAGGAGGCGGCGGCGGGGAGAAGAAGGGGCTGGAGGAGTAGGCGGAGACCGGAGGAGGCGCCGTCGTCGACGCCACTGGCGCCGGCACCGGCGTGGGTGAGAAGTAGTAGCGGTGCTGACGGTAGTTCTTGAGGAAGGTCGTGTACGGGTTCTCCATGGCTGGCAGCTAGGCCACAGCACGAGCTCTAAGGTAGCTTGCGCTTCTACTTCTAGCTTCCCAGGCTTGGCTAGCGAGTTGTGTTGTGTGCACTGGTGTTGTGGTGGTTGGCAGGGGTTATTATAGGGTGCCCTGCGTGATGAGCTGACGGGTGCCAACATTTTACGGTGGAAGAACATAGCTTACCGCATGCCAACCTTGGATATATACACGAGTATGTATATCAGTAAGGTGAGAGCATAATTTCAGGCCCGTTTAGAATTCAGAAACAGAAACGTACAATTAGAAAAGGAGAAATTATATTTTACAATGTAGGGGACATTGACCCACCGTCCGTGTTGCTTTATTCATGCCACATTTTTGGATTTTGGCGTAGTTTGTTTAGTTCAGTGTATTGCATTAGGGTTTCTTCTTGTTTCAAAGCGTATCATAATGTTTCACCGTGTCTCAGCAAATCCACTACGAAACAAGTGCACTCCTGGTGGATGCAAGAACCTGAAAAAAAATCATAGAAAATGTATAAAGGGAAAACTAGTGGCGTTTCGAAATATAATATTAATGGAGGGCCTCGTTTCTGTTTTGTCGAAAGATGGAGGGTTTCGTTTCTTTTTAACAAAAGATGGAGGACATCCTTAGATTGTAGGGTTTTCATGGTAGGTTAGAGATTTTTTTTAATCTTTCAAATTTTGTCTATAAGGGGCGTTTGGATCAACAAGTGCATGGGTGTTCGAGCTGATCATATACGAAAGATCGATCCGCCTGCCAAGGACAGGACAGAGAGATCACAATATCTTGGCATCAATACCTTTTGTGGTGCATCAACTCTCCTTACTTTTGTATTAGGCACAATTTCTAAACCCTGACCCCAAGCCCTCCTCTCTTTTATGGCATAAAGGAAGGCTCGCCTCACTTTTTCTCTTGTTTCCTCATGTTCCATGTATGATTGGTTTCTCTGACATTGTGTTCTATACGAAATCTCATTAGCAATAAATATTAGCGATCAAGTGTTTCGTAAAGGTATATGGATCATATGAATGATATGCAAAATTCCTTTGGAATGCATATACCCATGCCCTCTAGTCCATTAGAATTTTGACATGAGCTCATCCTTTGTTTTTTCTTTGAGAAGTTCAATACATCTATTTCTAGTATGTCTCTTCAACCCTCCATAATTATTTGCATTTACCACCATTGCAACATCCAAGGGCATGCGCTGCAACATTATTGTGTTTTGAAATCAACGAGGAATCGAGACATCTCAATTCTGAGTTTTTATATTCTATATTTTCTAATTCCTACACTCCAAAGATGATCTAATAATACAGTGGCGCGTAAAATTGGTATTTGGGTGCATAGCATGGCAAAAGAAAGAAAGAGAATTTCCAATTTTGCAAGGAGCGAGGGACGTTACCTTGAAAAAAAAAATCTTAGTTTTGCATGTAGTTCTAGGATAGCAAAATTTACTTGGTTCAAGAAAATGTATGCATGTCTTCTTCCAATGGCGAGAGCTACCGAACGACTACAATCCTCACAGGGCAACCTGCTCCTCCTTCAATTTTTTCACCTTGCAGTTTTGTGTCTCCAAACACGGTAAATGCATGTATGTTCAAAATACGCACGAACACTCAATCCTATAAACGGGCGTAGACATCATACCTCTATGAGCATTTCCGAGATACCGAGCCGGCAAAGAAACCATCGATTTAATATGGTTAAAACACAATCATTGGATGTTGATCCCACACCTCATAAGAAAAACTTCAGGCAGCTGTGAAGTAGGCGATCCCTTAATTATTTAAGCGTAGAATCAAACCTTGACAATTAAAGTGGTCACAATATTTGACATGGACGTGCATCCTTCCATGTCGAACATCGTTCCAAGTACCGGCACACGTGTTTCACAAACTTCACTAGCACGTAACATACTCTCTTTTAAGCTAACAAACATAGGGAGAACAAAATGGCCAAAACTTGAATGTTTGACACAAATTTCTATAGAACACACGCACGTTCTGGACGGGGAGGAGTCCCTATTTCGGACGAAAATCCATCTGTGCGCCTGCGGGTGCAACCGATGGCACACGTACGTTGTGTGTTTGGTCCGGCTTTGATAGCTCTGATGGATAAGTCTTGACCAGTGATTGTTCTCTCCTCGTCGTCTTCCTCCGGAAAAAATGTGTGCTGGCACTGTTGATTCTTTGCGGTACGCAATAGCGCATCGGGAGGAAATGCCGCTTCGTTGTGTTGGTGTTGCCTAGCCAGGCCCACCCATACACGGATCAATGATGATGCTATTTGCCGTGTTGTGATTAATGGCACGCCGACCAGTGAGGCAAGTCACGCTCAAATGTCAATGGGAGTATGAGACCAGCTACGTACCGCAGCCAGTTGTTGTGCAAGTACGCTGGTATGTTGCAAGAATCTTCCTAGTTAGGTGTACAAATGTACTTTGTATACTGTGGTTAGACTTTAAAGTAGATTTCTCACAAAAAAAAGACTTTAAGTAGATTATTTGAATTGTAGTGGTCGTTGATGGTCTACGCACATGGACGTGTTTTCTTTTACTTCTGGTGTTCCTTGTACTATTATGATGTTTGATAAATAGATCTGAAGTTTTTCCTGCAAAAAATAGATTATTTCAACTATTAATTTTCTTATTAAATATTTAAAAAATGTCTAGTTGCAGATACATGAAACAAAATGTGAAAAACAGTTATATGCTACATGTGTTGAAATATATGGCCCATATTTTTTCCATTATCGGACTTTCATACTTTCTCCGTCCCAAACTAAGTGTCGTAGATTTAGTACAAAGTCATAAGTGTAGCATATTTAGTATAAAGTTAGTAGTTTTAGTAACGGGGGAGTATAATTTAAATATTTGAGGTAAGAAGGTAAGAGTCAATCAAGCCATTCATTGATGAGATCAACGGCCAAGATCTATTTTATACTCTTACCTCTCATGTGAAAAGAGGGGGTAAGAGGGACCATGTTAAAACTGCTATTAATATGATGATAGAACGGTGATGTATTAACTTCAAGGCCCATGTGCAATATTCTTTAAAAAAAATCCGACATTCATCAGCTGTAATTCTAAGACATGATGGAGCCTAGAGGACAGGGAGAAGGGTTGAAATACATCTCCCGTCCTTGTCGGTCCGCTAAAACTTATTGGTGAATTGGTCAGTGTGTGCAGTTTACTCAGATTTGCATCCAACCGTCGTTATGGTGCAACCACCTCGCATGAGACATGGTGTTCATGGCCACCAGTGTTACGGCATCGATGATGAGCATCACATTGTCACTTATCTACTATCATAAACAGAATAATGCATCAGAGGGACGTAGACAACATGAAGATAATCAAGCCATGTGTTTCTCGTGTGCCTCTGCGAGCAAGAGGATAATATGACTCCGCTCGTCTATGCTGGCACAAGCCTTCGTAACATTGTGTGTATGCGTCCTCATCCAATAAGGATGCCATCACTAAAGCCACATGATAGGCCAACTATGAGGGATCGATCTAGGGTAGCTGCTAGGTCTTCTAGAGAGGTGTGGCTCTGTGGTTTATTTCCTGTACCACCACGATGATGTGTGCAACACGTGATGAGACATGGAATCAAAAGTATTATGTTTGCCTTCATCTCCTGCACATCCGGTGGCGGTGGTTGTGGGAGCAATGGCAACAAATGATGAGATGTGAAGTCCATAAGGTTCATGCTATCACTATTGTTTTTTGTTTGTAAATTATATATTCAATATCCATGGATACGGAAAACACATCACAACCTTTTTCTTCGCAAGCGTGCCTGTTGCTTAATGCAATGTGTGGAAATGCCCTCTTACAGCCAAATCTAACATGGCGAAATGTTCTACAAGTGACATGTTGGCACTCCAACATCTCAGTTAATGATAGTTTTTAGATAAAAGGCATACGCCCGACTTTATAAATAAAGTCACCAGGCAGAGTAGCACAACCAACACCCGAGCAACACAGTAACAAGGCAAACAAAAAAAGGAGTTCGGATACATGGCTAACCAGCCAATCAAGGCACGCAGGCCAGAACTAAGATAACAAAGTAGACGCCATGGTTAAGAAGCTTCGCGATGTCTGCGCTCCAAGGAGGAAGTCGTAGTCCAAATCTTGGACACCATAGTATCGAAGGCCTCGTGATCAACATCCCTAGTCAATGATCTCCACTGTTGCAGGATCATACCAGTTTTAAATAATCAATCAAAAGGATTAGCCGGGAAGACATGCTCAATGGTAAACTTGTTTCTAGTGGTCCACAGCGACCAACAAATCGCCGCAAACCCAACCCAGAAGACCCTTTTAGAATGCCCAGACAAGCCATTGACCAATCCCCTAAGCTCCATGAAAGAAGAGGGGTTCCATGCCACATGTAGCCAAGAGCGGATACAGCACCACACAAATTTAGCGAAGGAACACCGGAAGAAGATGTGATCAGTGTTCGCAGGGTCTCCGCACATGGCGCATCTGTCCGAGCCCAGGCCATTTCTTTTCCGGATTTGGTCCGCCGCGGGAAGCTTCCCACGAAAAGCTTGCCACCGAAAAATTTTGATCTTAGGAGGGACGTGGGCGCTCCAAATGCACTTGTACTTGGAAGTGGGAAAGCCCAAAATAAGTTTAGCATACAAAGACTTAACCGAAAAGCGACCAGAGGCGGAATGGGGTCAGACCACCGAGTCCTCTTCCTCTGAGAGCAAAGGGAAGCAAGCAGTAAGATGATTCCAGTCTTCCAACTCTTCAGGAGATAGCGTTCTACGGAGGTCCATATCCCAATTATTCACCGAGAGCTCAAAATAGAGATCTCCGGGTTAGAGCAGTAAGAAAACAAAACTGAAAACGTCACCGTAAGGGTGGCTTCCCCATACCACCAATCTAACCAAAAGCGAGTAGACTTTCCATTCCTGACAATAAACTTCACCAAAGACTGAAATATCAGGTGAACTTTGACGAGCTGAAGCCAGAATTGGGAGCCACCAGAGGCCGGGGCGAACATGGGGCTCGGCGTAGGGAAATATTTAGCTTTGAGAATGCTAAGCCACAGCGGAGTCTCCACAGAAAACATAATTTTCCACCACCACTTAATGATGAGGCATTTGTTCATGACGTCAGTGTTAATAATACCCGACTCGGCAAGGTTTTTAGGTCTGCAAATAAGTTTCCATTTCACCATCCTATATTTACACTTGTTGTCCGCCGAATTCCAATAGAAGGCGCCCGTATGTTTATCAAACCCAGCGTGTGTCCCTCCCGAAAGGAGGTAGAAACCCATCAGGAACATGAGGAGGGAAGAAAGGCAGACATTGATTAAGGCAACCTTGCCCGCTTGAGTATTGTAACGGCCTCTCCAGGGCAGGACCCGGTTGCCCACCTTTGAAACAACTAGGGCGGAA
>NC_041388.1:424030270-424033394 GCF_002162155.2 Triticum dicoccoides | reverse complement strand
TTGGAAGGCCCGGGTACTTGAAAGGGAAAGAGCCTAGGGAGCAGTTTAATAAATGAGCAACTCTTTGGGCCTCAACATCCGAGAACCCAGTAACAATCACTTCACTCTTGGCAAAGTTATTCTTGAGCCCAGATAGAGCTTCAAAGCAGAGGAGAAGAAACTTCAAGTGAGCTATACTTTCATCATTTAGTTCAACCATTATGATGGTATCGTCTACATATTGGAGGTGGGAGATGCCATTAGGGGCAAGGTGGGAACTAACCGGGGTGATATGCCTAGCTGCCGCGGCCTGAGTCGGGATATGGGAGAGGGAGTTAGCCACAAAGTTAAAGAGGAGGGGCGAAGCCGGATCACCCTGCCTTGGGCCCCTGCCGTTGGCGAAAAAATTACTGATGTTCCCATTAACCGAGACTACTTATGAAGAAGTTCTAAGTGAACGGCCGTGGGGGTGGGAGGGCCTAAACATACCCCATCGCATTTTACTGGTCCATGCTTGTAGACATGAACTACCTACAGTCCATCCTAGAAATGATCAAAGGAGAAGTGACAATGACTCTAACACATTTGATGCTACAGTACTAGTGGGGAGTTGACAAAGGAAAAAAAAGAAAGATGGCATGACTCAGTTGAGACAAAATGAGACTAACGAAATCCAAAAGTGGTATGGGCTTCATGGATATGCACACTTTTAACCAAGCCTTGTTGCAAACAGGCTTGGAGATCATTTGATACCCCTGACAGTTTATGTGCTTGTCTACTGAAAGCTAAGTATTATCCAAATGAAAATATTTTGGATGTTCTATTCACTGGGAATTCTTCGACGGTATGGAAAGGTATTATGCATGGCCTGGAGTTAGTAAAAAAGGCATCATATGAAGAGTTGGTAATGGAACTTTGATCAAAACTTGATGTGATCCTTGGATCCCGCGTAGCCATGATTTCAAGCCCATTACACCAAAGAGGAACCGCCGTTTGAACAGTGTGGCAGATTTCATAGATGGTTAGGGCACTTGCAATATTGAGAGATTGGAAGAACACTTTTGGCCGGTGGATGTCAAGGAAATAGTGCAGATACGCACTTCTGTTGGGGAACGCAGTATTTCAAAAAAATTCCTACGATCACGCAAGATCTATCTAGGAGATGCATAGCAACGAGAGGGGAGAGTGTGTCTACGTACCCTCATAGACCAAAAGCGGAAGCGTTAAGTAACGCGGTTGATGTAGTCGAACGTCTTCGCGATCCAACCGATCAAGTACCGAACACACGGCACCTCCGTGATCTGCACACATTCAGCTTGGTGACGTCCCTCGTACTCTTGATCCAGCTGAGGCCGAGGGTGAGTTGCTTCAGCACGACGGCGTGTTGATGGTGATGATGAAGTCACTGACGCAGGGCTTCGCCTAAGCACTACGACAATATGACCGAGGTGGAAAACTATGGAAGGGGGCACCGCACACGGCTAAAGATCAACTTATGTGTCTATGGGGTGCCCCCTCCCCCCGTATATAAAGGAGAGAGGAGGGGAGGGCCGGCCGGCCCCTAGGGCTCGCCCCAAGAGGGGAATCCTACTAGGACTCCAAGTCCTAGTAGGAATCCACTAAGAGGGGGAGAGGGGAAAGGAAGGAAGAGGGGGAGGGAAGGAAAGGGGGCGCCGCCCCCTTCCCATAGTCCAATTCGGAACCAAGGGGGGCAGCCCTTCCTGGCCCTTCCTCTCTTCCCACTAAGGCCCATAGAGGCCCATTAGTTCTCCCGGGGGTTTCGGTAACCCCTTCCTGTAAGTGCATCTAGTGCCACCCCTGGTTGGTTTTGGAGTATTGACGACAAACCTAGTTGAGGGACTAATGTGTTTGTGAGAATTGCAGGATAACACAGGAAGAAGTCCCTCATTGATTCGGTTTTCCTACCAGAGATGACCCCTAAAAATGTATGAAGGCATTGAAGTCAAAGGTGGTATATGAAGATATTCACATTGAAGACTATGACAAGAGAAGACACCACATGAAGCCTATGGAGCTCGAAGACTTAGATCTTTCATAGTTCTTTTTCTTTTGTGTTGAGTCATAGGAACCACCGTACTGTTAAGTGGGGTCCAAGAGAACCAGTCAGACTGACTGAAGTGATGCCTAACCAAAAACCTATGTCTTCGAGTGAAGACTATGAGAGCGAATCTTGTCCAGAGTCGGACAAGTCAGCTTTGCTTGTAGCCCAAGTAAAGTTGCCGTGTGAGTTTGAAATCTAACCGTTGGAACACGTGTCAGTTCCTTAGTGACCCAGGGTCATTTCGGACAAATCAGGTCGGGTTGCCAAGTGGCTATAAATAGCCCACCCCCCACAACCATAAACGGTTAGCTGCTCAGATTGAGAGTACGGCTTTTGTCGTTTGAGAGCAACCCACCTCGAAACCTTTGAGAGAGAATTCCTTGCGAGGATAAAGCCCTAACCACCCAGAGCCAAAGAGAATTGGGCATCACTTAAGTCCTCTTGTCTGTGTGATCTGAAGACTTATTACACTTGAGGACTGTGCATCCTCCAGCCGGTTAGGCGTCATGTTCTGAGCATCCAAGAGACATTGTGGATTGCCGGTGAACGAAGTCTGTGAAGGTTTGGGAGTCTACCTTGAAGACTTACCAGAGTGATTGGGCGAGGTCTGTGTGACCTTAGCTCAAGGGGAATACGGTGAGGACTGGGTGTCCTGAGTTGTGTGTTCAGGACTGGGTATCCGGGACTGTGTGTCCTAAGGTTTAAATACCTAGCCGCCCCAACCAGATGTACAGTTGTCATAGCAACTGGATCTGGTCCAACAAATCATTGTCTTCAACGAGTCACTGGTTTCATCTTCCCTTCCCTTTACTTACTGTTGCTCTTTGTGAAGTCATTGTATGTTTGCACTATCTTTTGTCTTCATTGAGTGACTGCATGTTCTGTATGGCTTCATAATATCTTCCTACCTGATCCTTACTACATTGCTGCTATTAAGTCATTGTTCTTTCACTTCATTGAATACTTGACTATGGCTTGTCTAGTGTAGTCTACCTTCCGCTGCATGGTAATAGGTTTATTTCTATTGTTTGTCTTCATAACTTCCATGTTTTGAAGACTTTCATAAAAATCGCCTATTCACCC
>NC_041388.1:424024965-424029966 GCF_002162155.2 Triticum dicoccoides | reverse complement strand
CTAGTCGATATAACGCACTTTCAATTGGTATCAGAGCTAGGTGCTCCCTTGTTTTGTGTGATTCGGTTTAACCACCTGGAGTTTTAGCTATGTCGACTACAGGGATAATTAAGTTCTCCGTTGCGTGCCCCGTGTTCGATGGAACTGAATATCCCTACTGGAAGAATAAGATGCGCATGCATCTTGAAGCCATTGATGTCTACCTATGGTATGTCGTCGAAAACGGCGTTCCCAAGGCTGGAGAAGGTGTCACTGCTGCTGATGTCAAGAAATTTGTTCAACTGGACTCTACTGCCAAGAATATCATTTGTGGTCACCTAACCAAAGAACAGTATGACCGTGTGAGTGCTTTGAAGACATCTAAGCTGGTCTGGGACTGGCTCTCCAAGGTCAATGAAGGCATCTCAACCCAGAAAGATAAGAGAATCAGTGTCCTTCGCAACCTCTTCAACCGCTTCAAGCGAAATGACAATGAGAATGTCCAGCACACTTTTGACCGACTCACTGACATCACAAATGAGCTTCAAGCCCTCGGTGCTACTGAGATCACCAAACATGAAGTCGTCAAGACACTACTGAGATCACTTGATAGTTCGTTTGACATCCTAGCCCTGATGATTCAAGAACGTCCTGATTTCAAGACACTCGATCCATCTGACATACTTGAGAGGCTCAACACACATGAGTTTCAGCTTTCTGAGAAAAGAGATATCTACGGTCCAAACTATGGGCGAACTCGTGCCTTGAAGGCAAAAGCTGTCTCCTCATCTGAAGAAGAATCTGACAGCAGTTCTGATGATCCTGAAGACATTGGAAGAGAACTTGCTATGCTTGTGAAGAAGTTCCAAAAATTCACCAAGAAGAAAGGCTTCAGAAAGTCTTCCCGGTCAAGCTCAAGGAATGATGAAGCTTCTGCTCACGACTACAAGAAGAAAACATGTCACAAGTGCAAGAAACCTGGCCACTTCATCTCTGAGTGTCCACAGTGGGACAATGAGAACAAAAAGAAGAAGAAGAGCAAGGAATATGACTCTGACGACAAGAAGAAGAAGAAATACTCAAAGTCTTCGTCCAAGTCTTCC
Organism: Triticum dicoccoides; assembly: GCF_002162155.2. Classification (NCBI taxonomy): domain Eukaryota; kingdom Viridiplantae; phylum Streptophyta; class Magnoliopsida; order Poales; family Poaceae; genus Triticum; species Triticum dicoccoides. The sequence goes on along the minus strand of NC_041388.1, from coordinate 424,028,884 downwards.
TCAAAGTCTTCATCACAAAAGAAGAGCTCATCTGGCAAGGCACGTGCGTTTGTTGGCAAGGAAATGGACTCAGAGGAGGAGTCCGCTTCTGAGGAGGCGGAGGTGGAGTCTGAGGAGGAGTCCGATTCAGGCGTCACAAGTCTGGCTACAGCATACGTTGCCAAGTCCATCTTCAATACTGAAGACAATGACCTCGTCACCGACACCGATGCAAATGACAAGGACTATTCCGCTTCTACCTACTGCTTCATGGCTCGCGGTGCCAAGGTAAACACACGCACTACTCACTATCAAACATCTAGTGACGATGACTCTGATTGTGATTCAAAACCCAGCTACAAAACACTTGCTAAAATTGCAACTGAACAGCAGAAAGCTATGGAACATATTCAAAAACTGTTAGACAGAAGCGATGATCTGTTAGGTGCTGAAATGACTCGATCTGAATCCTTAATTGAAGACATAAAAAATCTTCACATTAAGTATCAGGAACTTGAAAGTCGTCATGAAACTCTCTCAACAACTCATGAAAAGCTTTCCTATGATTATCTTTAAAGGAAGCAAGATCTTGAGAAATTGAGAGCGGTTCATGAAGATCTTCAAAAGGAAAACGAGTCACTTCACTCCAAACAGATCAGTCCCGTTCAGGAAGGATTTGAACCACCATGTCTTAAATGCATTGAGCGTGATAATGCTACTTCTGTTGCTGAATGTTCTACTGCTACTACTGTTGCAATATCTTCAACTTTTAATGTGGTAACTAACCCCTCTGCTGAGGATACCACTGCTTTTGCTGATGAGAATGCTAGGTTGAAGACATTGCTTGAAACAGGGATGTACAAAAGTCTTAAAGGGCATCAGACACTATGTGATGTCTTCAAAAAGCAAATTCTGAACCGAAACCCGAGGAAAGAGGGTGTTGGGTTCGTAAGGAAAATGAATGCTGATGGCTCTTACTGGAAACCTGAGCAGTACCCCAAAACCATGTGGGTTGCTGCAAAGGAACCTTCAGCAGACCCATCCAATCTATCTCGCTTCACCTGTGCTAACCCCATTATCATTGATGAATCCTTTGATGCAAACTATATACTGTTTAAGAATCAGAATGGTGAAGTGTTTGCCAGGTACATTGGTACTAACTGCAGGAATGGACCGCCTATGAAGAAGATCTGGGTTCCGAAAAGGTGTCTGGAGAATCTTCCTGTGAATGTCATCATGACACCTCCCGTGAAGAAGACAAACCTCAGACCAAAGGCTTCATACGGTCCAAAGGCTTCATACAGACAGAGGACTCACCTGAGTCGCACTAACGCAAATGTTTTGCAGGGAAACCATACTCAGGCATATGAATATGAGAGCGGTTCATCAAACTGCCATGTTCATAAGACCAAGAACTATTCTGCTTATTCTTATGAGTACTATTATCCGCCTGCAAGACTGTTTGCTAGGGCTCCAAAGCCAAAATTCTCAGATGCTGCACTTAGACTTATTGCTTCTCAGCCACCCTTGAAGATGTGGGTGGCTAAGAAAGCTTAACTCTCTTTTGCAGGGAAAGGTCTCCAGCAGAAAACCAAAATCGTCTGACGCCATTGCTGGGGACCTTAAACATCTTGTAGGGCGCAAGATCAAATGCCCAAATGATCTTACTATGTACTTCGTTCCTGAATCGCTTGCTACTCTCCTTATTGGTCCTAATCTGGATCTAAGCTTTCATAACCCACTGGTTCGTCAAATGTTTTTGCTTCACAATGCTCTTGGTGAAGCCTATCCCCCTAACTGCACTGTAGGGTACGACACCAGCGTCTTCAGAATGGATTATTGATAGTGGGTGTACAAATCACATGACTGGCAAAAGAAGTCTTCTTATGGACTCAACCTTACATCCATCCGACAAGAGCCACATCACATTTGCTGACACTGGTAAAAGTAAGGTATTGGGTCTAGGTAGAGTTGCAATCTCAAGGGATCAACACATGGACAAAGTCATGCTTGTTGAATCCATTGGCTTCAACTTAATGTCTGTCTCAATGCTTTGCGATTTGAACATGATAGTAATATTTGGAAAATATCGTTGCCTTGTACTAATGGAATCTGACAAGTCTCTAGTGTTTGAAGGGTATCGAAAAGATGATCTGTACGTAGTAGATTTCTCAGCAGGACCACAGCTTGCCGTATGTCTTCTAGCAAAAGCTTCAGAATGCTGGCTCTGGCATCGGAGGCTTGGGCATGCTGGCATGAGGAACCTCCACACCCTTGCGAAGAAGAAGCATGTCATAGGCATCGAGGGCATCAAGTTCAAGAAAGATCACTTATGCGGTGCCTGTGAAGTAAGGAAAATGACGAGGGCGAAACATCCCTCGAAGACAATCATGACCACTACTCGACCCTTCGAACTGCTTCACATGGATCTTTTCGGTCCCACTCATTACTCAAATCTTACCACTACTTCATGCCTCTATGGCTTCGTTATTGTTGATGATTACTCTAGATACACTTGGGTGCACATAATCCTTTACAAGACCGAAGTGCAGGATGTCTTCAGACGCTTCGCAAATCGAGCTATGAACAATTATGGCGCCAAGATAAAGCACATCAGAAGTGACAATGGCATTGAATTCAAGAACACTGGACTTGATACATATCTTGATACCTTGGGCATCACACATGAATTCTCAGCCCCATACACGCCACAGCAGAATGGCGTCGTCGAACGCAAGAACAGAACACTCATTGAGATGGTCAGAATGATGCTAGATGAATACAAGACCCCAAGAAAATTCTGGCCTGAAGCCATTGATACTGCATGCCATACAATCAATCGTGTTTATCTTCACAAGCTTCTGAACAAGACATCCTATGAGCTCCTTACTGGCAAGAAGCCAAATGTCAGTTACTTCAGAGTATTTGGCGCAAGGTGCTGGATCAAGGACCCACATCACACCTCAAAGTTTGCACCAAAAGCACATGAGGGTTTTATGCTTGGATATGGAAAGGATTCGCACTCCTACAGAGTCTTCAATCTCTTTCATTACAAAGTGGTTGAAACAATGGATGTGCGGTTCGATGAGACCAATGGTTCACAAAGAGAGCAACTGCCAAATATGCTAGATGAAGTTCCATCCAGTGAATCAATCAAGCTAATGGGAACTAGAGAAATTATACCTTCTGAAGCTCATCCTGAAGAAGAACTTATCATCTCAGCACCTGATCAACATGAAGACAATGCTCAGCCTGAAGACATTCCTTCTAACAACGACAATGATCAGCAAGAGCAAAGTCTTCGCCCTGTACATCCTCGCGTTGCCAATGAAGTGCAGATTGAAAGAATAATTGATAGCATCAATGCACCCGGTCCACTCACTCGTTCAAGGGCAACTCAGCTAGCAAATTTCTGTGGGCACTTCGCATTCGTCTCAATAACAGAACCCAAGAAATTTGAAGAAGCCTTCATGGAACCTGAATGGATTCAAGCTATGCAAGAAGAGCTTCAACAGTTTGAGCTGAATAATGTATGGGAACTAGTTAAGCGTCCTGATCCACGGAAGCACAATATAATAGGCACCAAATGGATATACCGCAACAAGCAAGATGAGCATGGTCAAGTTGTCAGAAACAAAGCTCGTCTCGTTGCTCAAGGATATACTCAAGTGGAAGGCATTGACTTCGATGAAACATTTGCTCCTGTGGCTAGACTTGAAGCCATACGCATACTGCTGGCCTATGCAAATCATCACAACATACTTCTATATCAAATGGATGTGAAGAGTGCTTTTCTCAATGGCAAGATTGAAGAAGAAGTGTATGTTGCACAACCGCCTGGCTTTGAAGATCCAAAACATCCTGACATGGTATACAAGCTCAACAAGGCACTGTATGGCCTCAAACAAGCCCCTCGGGCCTGGTATGACACACTCAAATA
>NC_041388.1:423944446-424023410 GCF_002162155.2 Triticum dicoccoides | reverse complement strand
TATATATATATATATTAGTGTTCTGTCCTCTACAGCATTCACTTATAGCTATGTCTTCATTGTTGAATCTTTTGAACTAAGTGAATGTGATCGGACCCTAACCTATCTATGCTTTCTATCTCAAATTCTATCTCTCCAAATCATATGCATTCTATTGAAACTGTCGAATGTCTTCTCTGCGTCCTTGTCAGCACAAGATACAGAGACAACCATTAAGTCCGTTTTCAATGCTCATTCCTCCACATGAAGTAGGAACGACCACCCGACAATCAAGGCGTGCGTGGGACGTGGAACAAACCCCAAAATTCCGCATAATGGCCATGTGTTCCTCAGATGCGAATCACCAGGGGCACATGTGTAATAGTGCAGTGCCGCCCATGTACCTATAAATACACACTTCACAGCGGTCATTATCTCTTCTTCCACTCTCGCACAAACCCTAGCGCCACCGCTAGCCCTCGACGACGCTGGCGACGAAGCGCTTCGCTGCCGCAACCTCCGATGTTGTCTTCACACCGACCGCGGACATCGTCCTCTCCGCCGTCGCCGTAGGTGTCCTCCGTCGCCAAGTTAGGGCACGGAAGATCGAACTGCTCGACCTCATCTTCCACTTCGTCTAGCAGTTCTTAGTGTGATAAATAAAACTTCCTTTTTACAGCACCGTTGATCCTATGGATTTGTCACTTTCTACCACAAGCAGTTTCTATTCACACAAGTTAGATCTCTCTCATACTGCATCTCATAACATTCCTAATATATTCACTTATGCTTCACAAAGTAGTTAGATTCCTCACTTGTACTGATCTATGGATTCGTACAAATCTGGAACCAACTCCTTATTTATGAGTGAATGTCTTCGCAAAATGAGGTCAATGTCTTCTAAACTGATTTATCTTCAAAATCTTCTGAGAATGCATATGACCTCTTCCCCTTCCCTCGCACCTTAATGCTATCACAGGTACATGTCCGTGGGAGAATCCTTTGGTTCTCATAGTCCGCATCCATTTGCAGAATTCTTACAGCATCACATTAATTCTCCCGAAGCCAGTTCCTGTTGGTCCAGCAAGCGAAAACCTTTGAATCCTTTGAACGTGTTGAAGCCTTTCAAGTTAAAGTTTATGGCTTCAGAGAAAGCAGCAAGGAAGGGTGGCAGAAAGCGTCATGGAGAAACATCCAGAGATCTGCCGGATGAACTCTCAGAACTGTACAAGACAGATCCTGAAGAGGATTACAATCAGCGCAAGACCCGAATCCAATGGATTCGAAGATATTGGGCAGAATAATGGTTCAAATACCGATTTGTAACCCAAGAATATGCTGAGAAAAATGCCATCAAGAGACCGTGGGGAGACATCCAATACAAGAATCTTCTACCCAGGTCCAGAGATGAAGCCATTGCTCAAGGCTTCTATCCCTGCATGGTCCGTGGGCCACAGCCAGCTGATGCACACCCATCGTCACTACTATGGTGTCGTGACGACAATCTGTTCAAGCGCAACTTCCAGTTTGCCCAGAACTCAACGAAGCAGAACAAGAAGACTTTGGGGTTAGACTTCAACCCTGGTCCCTCAGCACCAAGGCCAGATGGCACACGAGATGCAGAACCCAATGTCATCGGTCCTTTCTACAACCTTGAAGGCCTCATCACCCGCATCTTAGTTCAAGGGACTGCAGTGAATGAGCCTGCAGTTGACGCTGAATCAGAAGAAGCTCCTGCAGCGCCGAAGACAAAGAAGATGAAGAAGCCTAAAGCTTCAAAGCTTGCCCCCTCACCAAAAATCTCAAGGGCGAAGCCACTGGCAACTGCACCTCCTGAAGACAGTGTGCAGTCCAAAGACTTATCTCGCATCTCCAAGCCCCAGAAAGTCAAGATGCCTCTGCCTCACACCGGACAAGAGCTAACTGCTGCTGCCATTCTGCGCAATGACGACATTGATCTGTCAAGTGATGAAGATCTAGCAGATGACGCTCTTGAGCAACTCATCAAGAGCAAAGAAGAAGCAGAAATCTTCAATGATCTGCCTCTCTTTGATGTGACCATCATCCACAACTTCATTGACGAGTGATTTGACACGCCAAACATCAGCCTTGAAGATCTGCAGCTACCAATTGGCCTCAGTGTCGCCTTCCAAGGCGCCATTGCTTCAGAACTCGCTATTGCCCAGCGCATTATTGAACTGAAGCAAAAGATTGACTATGAAAATGCTCAGTTCAAGAAGCATATGGCCAAGCTCAGCGTGCAGGAAGTGAAGAACTTCAAGAGTATGATGCACGAGCTCAAGGAAGCCTTTGTAAAGAAACGTGCAGAAGCTCAGGGTTCGCGTGAGCGCATGAAGACTCTGGCTGACAGGTGTGTGCAAGCCTACAATGAAGCTGAGAAGCGCAAGGCCCTTGGGCGTCCTGGCATCGACCCCAGGATGGCCGCAAAGAAGAAGAAGAAGCCTGCTACGGCTGAACCTGACGCACCAAGGCAGGAAGCAGTTCCTATTGTCTTCCCAACTAAAATGACTGGCTCGAAACCAAAAAGGCGGTCAACAGCTTCAGAGCTCAAGAAGACAAGGACTGCTGAGGCTGAAGCCAGGAAGAGGAAACATTCTGAAGCCTCTCCAACTGCCCCCTCCAAGAAGAAGAGGAAGACCAAGAAAGATCGGGCTGCTCCCACAGAGCCCTTGATAGTTGAACCCATTTCTATGGTCTATCCTGAAGCTGAACACCATGAACGCCAACTGACTATCCATGAGCCTGCTTCCACAGAGGCTCATGAAGCTGAAGACTTTCCAGCAGCTGATCCCATCGCTGCTGAAGACACTGGTCAACATGACAATGTAAAAGATGGTGCAGTCCTTCCTCAGAACAGCGAACTCATCAGCATTGGTCGTCCACTGACGCCAATTGCACAGGATGCTTCATGGGCGGATCGCCCTCAAGAGGAAGAAGACTATGAGGCCCGGCCCACTCCAACTCCACAAGCGTCGCCCGCGTTGCGCAGGCTTCGCAAAGGTCCAAGGCCTCAAGTCTCTGCTGAAGACAATCCGGCTGCATCAGCCGCGGAAGAAGAAGTCCCACAAGTTCCCACTCCCCTGTCCCAACAAGAAGCAGTTCTCAAGGAGAACGTGCCAGTGACCGACCCTCCAGCTCGTCAAGTGGAGGATGAAAATCTTGTGGCTGCCACAACCACCAATGAAGCTAATGTGGAGCCCTCCCCAACGGAAGAAGAAGACAACGAAGCCACTGATCCCGTCACTTCTGTTCCTGAGTCTGCTGCCGGTCCCCAGTTCGACTATCATGTTGAGCACAGGCCTCAGGTATAGAAGCCAATCCCAAGACTGCCAAGGTTCCCAGGTCCTGCATCAGCACCTGGCTCCTTCAATATCAATGGCTTCAGGGCAGACAACACATTCTTCGATAGCTCCAGGAACCCCTACTCAAGGGAAAGGATATCATCTGATCGGTTCTGGAGCTATCCTCAGCGAAGCTATTACTCATGCATTCTTTACAACCAAGGTCGCATCTTCCCACACAAGCGCCTTGACATTGAAGCCATAGCTGGTCTGCCCTGTCTGCAAGAAGCTTTGGATTGCTTCAAGGAAGTTGGACTGCTGCCGTTCGTTACTGACCAAGAGCATTGGAATGAAGAGCTGCTGCTCCAATTCTATGCCACACTTCACATCCGCGGGTACAGCAGAGATCCGAAGACTTGGGTCCTGGAGTGGATGACCAGAAATGTTCATCACGAAGCCAATGCATTTGACATCATTGAGCTCACTGGTTTGCCCACTCCTGGCGATCTCTACGAGCATGGTTGTTAGCTGCATAGTGAAGCTATTGAGAACATCTTTAAGAGACCGGAACCTGATATGAGTCAGATACTCAGCATGATGAAGCCATTGCCCCAAGATGCTGCTTATCCAACAGAGTTCTTCGTTGAAGACCTTGAGTATCTGCCACGAACCATCTATCACATCATCAGGCGAACTCTCTGGCCCATCAAAGGGCACTCTCCAAATGCCAAGCTTGAGGGTGCAATGAAGACTTTGGTCTTCTATATTCTTCATGGAAAATGCTTCAATGCACAGGACTTATTCATCCGCCAACTTGCTGCATCGGGCTCTGATCTATTTGGCTTGAAGTTCTACGCCCCATGGGTAATGCGGCTAATTAACCTTCACTCTGATATCTCATATCATCCATCTGCTCGCAATCATAGGATTTTTCTGCCTGATGTGGATATCTCTACTGAAGCCATCTATCCTGAGCCTGCAAAGGAAACTCTAAGTCTTCAGAATGCAGAGCATCAGAGTTTCTCACATAACATTGAAGGAGCTGAAGCAGTCACTCGGGTGTATCCTTTGGCTGGCACTACACATGCACCACACCCTGCGTCTACTGAAGCCACTGATAGTACAACTGCTCCAAGACCCGAGAAGCGCACTCGTGTTCTCAATGACCGAGAGCTTCTTGTGGCTCTTCATCAGAAACAGGATAGGCATCATGACTGGCTGAAGCGTCAGATGAAAAGCCTCTTGGTGGAAGTTAATTGCATTTGCAATCCTGCCACCAAGAATGCTTTCGTTGCCCATGAAACCTGTCGCCGTACATGGAAAGGGCTAACGATGATGTGTTCTGAAGATGATCTCCAAGAGGATGGCTTCACTGAGCGATTCAAGTTTGACTCCACACCTCCTCGAAGAGCTGTGCTGCTAGGAACTGAAAGTGCGTTATATCGACTAGAGGGGGGGTGAATAGGCAATTTTTATGAAAGTCTTCAAAACGTGGAAGTTATGAAGACAAACAGTAGAGATATGCCTATTACTATGCAGCGGAAGTTAGACTACACTAGGCAAGCCATGGTCAAGTATCAACAGAGTGAAAGCACAGTGACAAATAGCTGTAGTATAATAAGGATCAGGTAGGAAGATACTATGAAGCCAAACAGATCATACACTCACGTTGTGAAGACAAAAGATAGAACAGACACGCAATGACTTCACAATGAGTGATCAGTAAGTAAAAGGAAGTGATGATGAAACCAGTGACTCGTTGAAGACAATGATGTGTTGGACCAGTTCCAGTTGCTGTGACAATTGTACGTCTGGTTGGAGCGGCTAGGTATTTAAACCTTAGGACACACAGTCCCGGACACCCAGTCCTGAACACGCAGCTCAGGACACCAAGTCCTCACCGTATTCTCCTTGAGCTAAGGTCACATAGTCCTCGCCCAATCACTCTGGTAAGTCTTCAAGGTAGACTCCCAAACCTTCACAGACTTCATTCACTAGCAATCCACAATGTCTCTTGGATGCTCTGAATGCGACGCCTAACCGTCTGGGGGATGCACAGCCCTCAAGTGTAATAAGTCTTCAGATCACACAGACAAGAAGACTTAAGTGATGCCCAATTCTCTCTGGCTCTGGTGGTTAGGGCTTTATCCTCGCAAGGAATTCTCTCTCAAAGGCTTCGAGGTGGGTTGCTCTCAAACGACAAAAGCCGTACTCTCAATCTGAGCAGCCCACCGTTTATGGTTGTAGGGGGTGGGCTATTTATAGCCACTTGGCAACCCGACCTGATTTGTCCGAAATGACCCTGGGTCACTAAGAAACTGACACGTGTCCCAATGGTCAGATTTCAACTTACATGGCAACTTTACTTGGGCTACAAGCAAAGCTGACTTGTCCGACTCTGGACAAGATTTGCTCTCATAGTCTTCGCTCAAAGACATAGGTTTTGAATTAGGCATCACTTCAGTCATTCTGACTGGTTCTCTTGGACCCCACTTAACAGTACGGTGGTTCCTATGACTCAACACAAAAGAAAAAGAACTACGAAAGATCTAAGTCTTCGAGCTCCATAGGCTTCATATCGTGTCTTCTTTTGTCATAGTCTTCAATGTGAATATCTTCATATACCACCTTTGACTTCAATGTCTTCATACATTTTTAGGGGTCATCTCTGGTAGTAAAACCGAATCAATGAGGGACTTCTACCTATGTTATCCTACAATTCTCACAAACACATTAGTCCCTCAACTAGGTTTGTCGTCAATACTCCAAAACCAACTAGGGGTGGCACTAGATGCACTTACAATCTCCCCCTTTTTGGTGATTGATGACAAACTAGTTGAAGTTTTCAACAGGGAATATAGTCTGTGAAATTGTAAAGGATAAGGAATTGTCTTCATAAGTTGCAAGGGCTCCCCCTGAAGATGTGCATATAAGTTAATTTGCTTTTGGAATGCAAATGCACATGGCAGGTTGTACTTGTGGAGAGCCATTTCAGCTTATGATGACAATCCACTATGCATGTGAAAGTATATGAAGATAATGACATGCATAATGGAAAATGGACGTCTGCAGAATGAGATAAGTGCGGAATTTATCGTCGCACATGCGGAATTTATCTTCGCAAAACAGGGTGGCAAACAAGTAGCAGACGACCATCTGGTTTAAGTGTTACAACTCATAAGAACCAAATGTAGCAAAAATGAGAGTTGTAAGCACGAAGCAAAATATAAGGCACCCACCCATATGAACCCGCTTGAAGACTATCAATCTCATATGCTTCTCCCCCTTTTGTCAGTAATGACCAAAAAGGTTTGAAGACATAGAGCCTCTACTCGTTCCCATGAGGAGTAGATGAAGTAGCAGGGTTGTTGATGTTGTTTGGCGGTGCAGAAGAGCTTGGAGGTGCTGAAGCAGGTGGTGGTGAGGTAGCATCGTCTTCTTCCTCAATAATTCTGGCAGTGATTGTGGCAGCAGAGGAAGAGAACTCAGAATCTTCAAGGGATGGAGTTCCCAGCAGCACAGCTCTTCGAGGAGGTGTGGAGTCAAACTTGAATCTCTCAGTGAAGCCATCGTCTTGAAGATCAGCTTCAGAAAGCATCATCGTTAGCCCTTTCCATGTGCGGCGACAGGTTTCATGGGCAACGAAAGCGTTCTTGGTGGCAAGATTTCGGATGCGATTTACATCCACCAAGAGGCTTTTCATCTGTCTCTTCAACCAGTCATGATGCCTATCCTGCTTTTGATGAAGGGCCACAAGAAACTCTCGGTCGTTGAGAACACGAGTGCGCTTCTTGGGTCTTGAAGCAGTGGCACTGTCAGTGGCTTCAGTTGAAGCAGGGTGTGGTGCACGTGTAGTACCAGCCAAAGGATACACCCTGGAGATGGCTTCAACACCTTCAACGTTTTGAGTGAAGCTCTAGTGTTCTGCATTCTGAAGACTCAGAGGTTGCTTGGCAGGTTCAGGATAGATGGCTTCAGCAGAGGTATCCACATCAGGTAAGAAGATCCGATGGTTGCGGGCTGAGGGCTGATACGAGATGGCAGAGTGAAGTTTGATCAGCCTTATTACCCAAGGAGCATAGAACTTTAAACCAAACAGATATGAGCCTAATGCAACTAGTTGGCGTATGAAGAAATCCTGTGTGTTGAAGCATTTGCCATGAAGGATACAAAATATCAGAGTCTTCATTGCACCCTCGATCTTGGCATTTGGAGAGTGTCCTTTAATGGGCCAGAGAGTCCGCCGGATGATGTGATAGATGGTCCTGGGCAGGTACTCAAGGTCTTCAACGAAGAACTCTGTGGGATAAGGAGCATCGTGAGGCAATGGCTTCATCATGGAGAGCATCTGACTCATATTCGGTTCAGGCCTCTGAAATATCCTCTCAATAGCTTCAGTGTGTAGTCGACAGCCTTGCTCAAGAATTCGCCTGGAGTGGGCAGGCCAGTGAGCTCAATGATATCAAATGCATTGGCTTCGTGATGAACGTTGCCGGTCATCCACTCCAGGACCCAAGTCTTCGGATCTCTGTTGTATCCTTTGATGTGCAGTGTGGCATAGAATTGTAGCAGGAGCTCTTCGTTCCAATGCTCTTCATCAGTAACAAACTGTAGCAGACCCACTTGTTTGAAGCAATCCAACGCTTCCTCTAGACAGGGCAGACCAGCAATAGCTTCAGTTCCGCTCAGGAAGGATTTGAACCACCATGTCTTAAATGCATTGAGCGTGATAATGCTACTTCTGTTGCTGAATGTTCTACTGCTACTACTGTTGCAATATCTTCAACTTTTAATGTGGTAACTAACCCCTCTGCTGAGGATACCACTGCTATTGCTGATGAGAATGCTAGGTTGAAGACATTGCTTGAAACAGGGATGTACAAAAGTCTTAAAGGGCATCAGACACTATGTGATGTCTTCAAAAAGCAGATTCTGAATCGAAACCCGAGGAAAGAGGGTGTTGGGTTCGTAAGGAAAATGAATGCTGATGGCTCTTACTGGAAACCTGAGCAGTACCCCAAAACCATGTGGGTTGCTGCAAAGGAACCTTCAGCAGACCCATCCAATCTATCTGGCTTCACCTGTGCTAACCCCATTATCATTGATGAATCCTTTGATGCAAACTATATACTGTTTAAGAATCAGAATGGTGAAGTGTTTGCCAGGTACATTGGTACTAACTGCAGGAATGGACCGCCTATGAAGAAGATCTGGGTTCCGAAAAGGTATCTGGAGAATCTTCCTGTGAATGTCATCATGACACCTCCCGTGAAGAAGACAAACCTCAGACCAAAGGCTTCATACGGTCCAAAGGCTTCATACAGACAGAGGACTCACCTGAGTCGCACTAACGCAAATGTTTTGCAGGGAAACCATACTCAGGCATATGAATATGAGAGCGGTTCATCAAACTGCCATGTTCATAAGACCAAGAACTATTCTGCTTATTCTTATGAGTACTATTATCCGCCTGCAAGACTGTTTGCTAGGGCTCCAAAGCCAAAATTCTCAGATGCTGCACTTAGACTTATTGCTTCTCAGCCACCCTTGAAGATGTGGGTGGCTAAGAAAGCTTAACTCTCTTTTGCAGGGAAAGGTCTCCAGCAGAAAACCAAAATCGTCTGACGCCATTGCTGGGGACCTTAAACATCTTGTAGGGCGCAAGATCAAATGCCCAAATGATCTTACTATGTACTTCGTTCCTGAATCGCTTGCTACTCTCCCTCTTGGTCCTAATCTGGATCTAAGCTTTCATAACCCACTGGTTCGTCAAATGTTTTTGCTTCACAATGCTCTTGGTGAAGCCTATTCCCCTAACTGCACTGTAGGGTACGACACCCGCGTCTTCAGAATGGATTATTGATAGTGGGTGTACAAATCACATGACTGGCAAAAGAAGTCTTCTTATGGACTCAACCTTACGTCCATCCGACAAGAGCCACATCACATTTGCTGACACTGGTAAAAGTAAGGTATTGGGTCTAGGTAGAGTTGCAATCTCAAGGGATCAACACATGGACAAAGTCATGCTTGTTGAATCCATTGGCTTCAACTTAATGTCTGTCTCAATGCTTTGCGATTTGAACATGATAGTAATATTTGGAAAATATCGTTGCCTTGTACTAATGGAATCTGACAAGTCTCTAGTGTTTGAAGGGTATCGAAAAGATGATCTGTACGTAGTAGATTTCTCAGCAGGACCACAGCTTGCCGTATGTCTTCTAGCAAAAGCTTCAGAATGCTGGCTCTGGCATCGGAGGCTTGGGCATGCTGGCATGAGGAACCTCCACACCCTTGCGAAGAAGAAGCATGTCATAGGCATCGAGGGCGTCAAGTTCAAGAAAGATCACTTATGCGGTGCCTGTGAAGCTGGGAAAATGACGAGGGCGAAACATCCCTCGAAGACAATCATGACCACTACTCGACCCTTCGAACTGCTTCACATGGATCTTTTCGGTCCCACTCATTACTCAACTCTTACCACTACTTCATGCCTCTATGGCTTCGTTATTGTTGATGATTACTCTAGATACACTTGGGTGCACATAATCCTTTACAAGACCGAAGTGCAGGATGTCTTCAGACGCTTCGCAAATCGAGCTATGAACAATTATGGCGCCAAGATAAAGCACATCAGAAGTGACAATGGCACTGAATTCAAGAACACTGGACTTGATACATATCTTGATACCTTGGGCATCACACATGAATTCTCAGCCCCATACACGCCGCAGCAGAATGGCGTCGTCGAACGCAAGAACAGAACACTCATTGAGATGGTCAGAATGATGCTAGATGAATACAAGACCCCAAGAAAATTCTGGCCTGAAGCCATTGATACTGCATGCCATACAATCAATCGTGTTTATCTTCACAAGCTTCTGAACAAGACATCCTATGAGCTCCTTACTGGCAAGAAGCCAAATGTCAGTTACTTCAGAGTATTTGGCGCAAGGTGCTGGATCAAGGACCCACATCACACCTCAAAGTTTGCACCAAAAGCACATGAGGGTTTTATGCTTGGATATGGAAAGGATTCGCACTCCTACAGAGTCTTCAATCTCTTTCATTAGAAAGTGGTTGAAACAGTGGATGTGCGGTTCGATGAGACCAATGGTTCACAAAGAGAGCAACTGCCAAATATGCTAGATGAAGTTCCATCCAGTGAATCAATCAAGCTAATGGGAACTGGAGAAATTATACCTTCTGAAGCTCATCCTGAAGAAGAACTTATCATCTCAGCACCTGATCAACATGAAGACAATGCTCAGCCTGAAGACATTCCTTCTAACAACGACAATGATCAGCAAGAGCAAAGTCTTCGCCCTGTACATCCTCGCATTGCCAATGAAGTGCAGATTGAAAGAATAATTGATAGCATCAATGCACCCGGTCCACTCACTCGTTCAAGGGCAACTCAGCTAGCAAATTTCTGTGGGCACTTCGCATTCGTCTCAATAACAGAACCCAAGAAAGTTGAAGAAGCCTTCATGGAACCTGAATGGATTCAAGCTATGCAAGAAGAGCTTCAACAGTTTGAGCTGAATAATGTATGGGAACTAGTTAAGCGTCCTGATCCACGGAAGCACAATATAATAGGCACCAAATGGATATACCGCAACAAGCAAGATGAGCATGGTCAAGTTGTCAGAAACAAAGCTCGTCTCGTTGCTCAAGGATATACTCAAGTGGAAGGCATTGACTTCGATGAAACATTTGCTCCTGTGGCTAGACTTGAAGCCATACGCATACTGCTGGCCTATGCAAATCATCACAACATACTTCTATATCAAATGGATGTGAAGAGTGCTTTTCTCAATGGCAAGATTGAAGAAGAAGTGTATGTTGCACAACCGCCTGGCTTTGAAGATCCAAAACATCCTGACATGGTATACAAGCTCAACAAGGCATTGTATGGCCTCAAACAAGCCCCTCGGGCCTGGTATGACACACTCAAATACTTCCTGAAGAGCAAAGGCTTCATACCTGGTTCCCTAGACCCCACTCTCTTCACGAAGACATATGATGGTGAACTGTTTGTGTGCCAAATATATGTGGATGACATTATCTTCGGCTGCACCAATCAGAAGTACAGTGAAGAGTTTGGATATATGATGCAAGAGCAATATCAGATGTCCATGATGGGAGAGATGAAGTTCTTCCTCGGTCTTCAAATACGATAACAACGCAACGGCATCTTCATATCTCAAGAGAAGTATCTCAAAGATTGCCTGAAGAAGTTTGGTATGCAAGACTGCAAAGGCTTCACAACACCAATGCCAGCCAAACATCATCTGGGTCCCGACGACAATGGTAAAGAGTTTGATCAAAAGGTATACCGCTCCATGATTGGTTCTTTACTTTATCTCTGTGCATCTAGGCCAGATATTATGCTTAGTGTTTGCATGTGTGCTCGATTTCAAGCGGCACCAAAGGAGTCGCATCACTTAGCTGTGAAGCGAATTCTTCGATATTTGGTTCACACCCCAACTCTAGGATTATGGTATCCAAAGGGCTCAGAGTTTGATCTGGTTGGATTCTCGGATGCTGATTATGCTGGTGACAAAGTTGATCGCAAGTCTACATCAGGCACATGTCACTTTCTGGGACGATCACTTGTATGCTGGTCTTCAAAGAAGCAGAACTGTGTATCTCTCTCCACTGCTGAATCTGAATACATTGCTGCTGGATCTTGCTGCGCTCAGCTTCTGTGGATGAAGAAAACACTCAAGGACTATGGCATTCATCTGAAGCAAGTGCCACTTTACTGCGACAACGAAAGTGCCATCAAGATCGCCAACAACCCAGTTCAGCACTCGAAGACAAAGCACATTGAAATTCGTCATCACTTTCTCAGAGATCATGTTGTGAAGGAAGATATTGATATCATACACGTCAACACTGAAGAGCAATTGGCAGATATCTTCACCAAGCCCTTGGATGAGAAGAGATTTTGCAAGTTACGGTGTGAGCTAAATATCCTGGAATCCTCAAATGTCCTATGATTAGGCACACATCCTAACCCTTATGCATATTGATGACTTAGATGTGCAACACACGAAGTAAAGTATATCTTCAATCAATGAAGACATACATTCTAAGTGTGAATACATTAATGTGGAATTTGACTTCAGAGCGCCACGATAATTGTGCGTCGTGTCTGGGTCTAATACTTCCTATACGGTGGGTAACTCCACCACCAAATGTTCTATTTTGAAGTGTTTCACTCATGACGTTACCTTGCAATGTCTTCACATTTGGTTTGGCTTCGATCTCAACATATCTTCATGATTATCTTCACTATGTTGATTATATATATATATATTAGTGTTCTGTCCTCTACAGCATTCACTTATAGCTATGTCTTCATTGTTGAATCTTTTGAACTAAGTGAATGTGATCGGACCCTAACCTATCTATGCTTTCTATCTCAAATTCTATCTCTCCAAATCATATGCA
Organism: Triticum dicoccoides; assembly: GCF_002162155.2. Classification (NCBI taxonomy): domain Eukaryota; kingdom Viridiplantae; phylum Streptophyta; class Magnoliopsida; order Poales; family Poaceae; genus Triticum; species Triticum dicoccoides. Next base: position 424,010,670 of record NC_041388.1, on the reverse strand, counting down.
TTCTATTGAAACTGTCGAATGTCTTCTCTGCGTCCTTGTCAGCACAAGATACAGAGACAACCATTAAGTCCGTTTTCAATGCTCATTCCTCCACATGAAGTAGGAACGACCACCCGACAATCAAGGCGTGCGTGGGACGTGGAACAAACCCCAAAATTCCGCATAATGGCCATGTGTTCCTCAGATGCGAATCACCAGGGGCACCTGTGTAATAGCGCAGTGCCGCCCATGTACCTATAAATACACACTTCACAGCGGTCATTATCTCTTCTTCCACTCTCGCACAAACCCTAGCGCCACCGCTAGCCCTCGACGACGCTGGCGACGAAGCGCTTCGCTGCCGCAACCTCCGACGTTGTCTTCACACCGACCGCGGACATCGTCCTCTCCGCCGTCGCCGTAGGTGTCCTCCGTCGCCAAGTTAGGGCACGGAAGATCGAACTGCTCGACCTCATCTTCCACTTCGTCTAGCAGTTCTTAGTGTGATAAATAAAACTTCCTTTTTACAGCACCGTTGATCCTATGGATTTGTCACTTTCTACCACAAGCAGTTTCTATTCACACAAGTTAGATCTCTCTCATACTGCATCTCATAACATTCCTAGTATATTCACTTATGCTTCACAAAGTAGTTAGATTCCTCACTTGTACTGATCTCTGGATTCGTACAAATCTGGAACCAACTCCTTATTTATGAGTGAATGTCTTCGCAAAATGAGGTCAATGTCTTCTAAACTGATTTATCTTCAAAATCTTCTGAGAATGCATATGACCTCTTCCCCTTCCCTCGCACCTTAATGCTATCACAGGTACATGTCCGTGGGAGAATCCTTTGGTTCTCATAGTCCGCATTCATTTGCAGAATTCTTACAGCATCACATTAATTCTCCCGAAGCCAGTTCCTGTTGGTCCAGCAAGCGAAAACCTTTGAAGCCTTTGAACGTGTTGAAGCCTTTCAAGTTAAAGTTTATGGCTTCAGAGAAAGCAGCAAGGAAGGGTGGCAGAAAGCGTCATGGAGAAACATCCAGAGATCTGCCAGATGAACTCTCAGAACTGTACAAGACAGATCCTGAAGAGGATTACAATCAGCGCAAGACCCGAATCCAATGGATTCGAAGATATTGGGCAGAATAATGGTTCAAATACCGATTTGTAACCCAAGAATATGCTGAGAAAAATGCCATCAAGAGACCGTGGGGAGACATCCAATACAAGAATCTTCTACCCAGGTCCAGAGATGAAGCCATTGCTCAAGGCTTCTATCCCTGCATGGTCCGTGGGCCACAGCCAGCTGATGCACACCCATCATCACTACTATGGTGTCGTGACGACAATCTGTTCAAGCGCAACTTCCAGTTTGCCCAGAACTCAACGAAGCAGAACAAGAAGACTTTGGGGTTAGACTTCAACCCTGGTCCCTCAGCACCAAGGCCAGATGGCACACGAGATGCAGAACCCAATGTCATCGGTCCTTTCTACAACCTTGAAGGCCTCATCACCCGCATCTTAGTTCAAGGGACTGCAGTGAATGAGCCTGCAGTTGACGCTGAATCAGAAGAAGCTCCTGCAACGCCGAAGACAAAGAAGATGAAGAAGCCTAAAGCTTCAAAGCTTGCCCCCTCACCAAAAATCTCAAGGGCGAAGCCACTGGCAACTGCACCTCCTGAAGACAGTGTGCAGTCCAAAGACTTATCTCGCATCTCCAAGCCCCAGAAAGTCAAGATGCCTCTGCCTCACACCGGACAAGAGCTAACTGCTGCTGCCATTCTGCGCAATGACGACATTGATCTGTCAAGTGATGAAGATCTAGCAGATGACGCTCTTGAGCAACTCATCAAGAGCAAAGAAGAAGCAGAAATCTTCAATGATCTGCCTCTCTTTGATGTGACCATCATCCACAACTTCATTGACGAGTGGTTTGACACGCCAAACATCAGCCTTGAAGATCTGCAGCTACCAATTGGCCTCAGTGTCGCCTTCCAAGGCGCCATTGCTTCAGAACTCGCTATTGCCCAGCGCATTATTGAACTGAAGCAAAAGATTGACTATGAAAATGCTCAGTTCAAGAAGCATATGGCCAAGCTCAGCGTGCAGGAAGTGAAGAACTTCAAGAGTATGATGCACGAGCTCAAGGAAGCCTTTGTAAAGAAACGTGCAGAAGCTCAGGGTTCGCGTGAGCGCATGAAGACTCTGGCTGACAGGTGTGTGCAAGCCTACAATGAAGCTGAGAAGCGCAAGGCCCTTGGGCGTCCTGGCATCGACCCCAGGATGGCCGCAAAGAAGAAGAAGAAGCCTGCTACGGCTGAACCTGACGCACCAAGGCAGGAAGCAGTTCCTATTGTCTTCCCAACTAAAATGACTGGCTCGAAACCAAAAAGGCGGTCAACAGCTTCAGAGCTCAAGAAGACAAGGACTGCTGAGGCTGAAGCCAGGAAGAGGAAACATTCTGAAGCCTCTCCAACTGCCCCCTCCAAGAAGAAGAGGAAGACCAAGAAAGATCGGGCTGCTCCCACAGAGCCCTTGATAGTTGAACCCATTTCTATGGTCTATCCTGAAGCTGAACACCATGAACGCCAACTGACTATCCATGAGCCTGCTTCCACAGAGGCTCATGAAGCTGAAGACTTTCCAGCAGCTGATCCCATCGCTGCTGAAGACACTGGTCAACATGACAATGTAAAAGATGGTGCAGTCCTTCCTCAGAACAGCGAACTCATCAGCATTGGTCGTCCACTGACGCCAATTGCACAGGATGCTTCATGGGCGGATCGCCCTCAAGAGGAAGAAGACTATGAGGCCCGGCCCACTCCAACTCCACAAGCGTCGCCCGCGTTGCGCAGGCTTCGCAAAGGTCCAAGGCCTCAAGTCTCTGCTGAAGACAATCCGGCTGCATCAGCCGTGGAAGAAGAAGTCCCACAAGTTCCCACTCCCCTGTCCCAACAAGAAGCAGTTCTCAAGGAGAACGTGCCAGTGACCGACCCTCCAGCTCGTCAAGTGGAGGATGAAAATCTTGTGGCTGCCACAACCACCAATGAAGCTAATGTGGAGCCCTCCCCAACGGAAGAAGAAGACAGCGAAGCCACTGATCCCGTCACTTCTGTTCCTGAGTCTGCTGCCGGTCCCCAGTTCGACTATCATGTTGAGCACAGGCCTCAGGTATAGAAGCCAATCCCAAGACTGCCAAGGTTCCCAGGTCCTACATCAGCACCTGGCTCCTTCAATATCAATGGCTTCAGGGCAGACAACACATTCTTCGATAGCTCCAGGAACCCCTACTCAAGGGAAAGGATATCATCTGATCGGTTCTGGAGCTATCCTCAGCGAAGCTATTACTCATGCATTCTTTACAACCAAGGTCGCATCTTCCCACACAAGCGCCTTGACATTGAAGCCATAGCTGGTCTGCCCTGTCTGGAAGAAGCTTTGGATTGCTTCAAGGAAGTTGGACTGCTGCCGTTCGTTACTGACCAAGAGCATTGGAATGAAGAGCTGCTGCTCCAATTCTATGCCACACTTCACATCCACGGGTACAGCAGAGATCCGAAGACTTGGGTCCTGGAGTGGATGACCAGAAATGTTCATCACGAAGCCAATGCATTTGACATCATTGAGCTCACTGGTTTGCCCACTCCTGGCGATCTCTACGAGCATGGTTGTCAGCTGCATAGTGAAGCTATTGAGAACATCTTTAAGAGGCCGGAACCTGATATGAGTCAGATACTCAGCATGATGAAGCCATTGCCCCAAGATGCTGCTTATCCAACAGAGTTCTTCGTTGAAGACCTTGAGTATCTGCCACGAACCATCTATCACATCATCAGGCGAACTCTCTGGCCCATCAAAGGGCACTCTCCAAATGCCAAGCTTGAGGGTGCAATGAAGACTTTGGTCTTCTATATTTTTCATGGAAAATGCTTCAATGCACAGGACTTATTCATCCGCCAACTTGCTGCATCGGGCTCTGATCTATTTGGCTTGAAGTTCTACGCCCCATGGGTAATGCGGCTAATTAACCTTCACTCTGATATCTCATATCAGCCATCTGCTCGCAATCATAGGATTTTTCTGCCTGATGTGGATATCTCTACTGAAGCCATCTATCCTGAGCCTGCAAAGGAAACTCTAAGTCTTCAGAATGCAGAGCATCAGAGTTTCTCACATAACATTGAAGGAGCTGAAGCAGTCACTCGGGTGTATCCTTTGGCTGGCACTACACATGCACCACACCCAGCGTCTACTGAAGCCACTGATAGTACAACTGCTCCAAGACCCAAGAAGCGCACTCGTGTTCTCAACGACCGAGAGCTTCTTGTGGCTCTTCATCAGAAACAGGATAGGCATCATGACTAGCTGAAGCGTCAGATGAAAAGCCTCTTGGTGGAAGTTAATTGCATTTGCAATCCTGCCACCAAGAATGCTTTCGTTGCCCATGAAACCTGTCGCCGTACATGGAAAGGGCTAACGATGATGTGTTCTGAAGATGATCTCCAAGAGGATGGCTTCACTGAGCGATTCAAGTTTGACTCCACACCTCCTCGAAGAGCTGTGCTGCTAGGAACTGAAAGTGCGTTATATCGACTAGAGGGGGGGTGAATAGGCGATTTTTATGAAAGTCTTCAAAACGTGGAAGTTATGAAGACAAACAGTACAGATACGCCTATTACTATGTAGCGGAAGTTAGACTACACTAGGCAAGCCATGGTCAAGTATCAACAGAGTGAAAGCACAGTGAAAAATAGCTGTAGTGTAATAAGGATCAGGTAGGAAGATACTATGAAGCCAAACAGATCATACACTCACGTTGTGAAGACAAAAGATAGAACAGACACGCAATGACTTCACAATGAGTGATCAGTAAGTAAAAGGAAGTGATGATGAAACCAGTGACTCGTTGAAGACAATGATGTGTTGGACCAGTTCCAGTTGCTATGACAATTGTACGTCTGGTTGGAGCGGCTAGGTATTTAAACCTTAGGACACACAGTCCCGGACACCCAGTCCTGAACACGCAGCTCAGGACACCAAGTCCTCACCGTATTCTCCTTGAGCTAAGGTCACATAGTCCTCGCCCAATCACTCTGGTAAGTCTTCAAGGTAGACTCCCAAACCTTCACAGACTTCGTTCACTAGCAATCCACAATGTCTCTTGGATGCTCTGAACGCGACGCCTAACCGTCTGGGGGATGCACAGCCCTCAAGTGTAATAAGTCTTCAGATCACACAGACAAGAAGACTTAAGTGATGCCCAATTCTCTCTGGCTCTGGTGGTTAGGGCTTTATCCTCGCAAGGAATTCTCTCTCAAAGGCTTCGAGGTGGGTTGCTCTCAAACGACAAAAGCCGTACTCTTAATCTGAGCAGCCCACCGTTTATGGTTGTAGGGGGTGGGCTATTTATAGCCACTTGGCAACCCGACCTGATTTGTCCGAAATGACCCTGGGTCACTAAGGAACTGACACGTGTCCCAATGGTCAGATTTCAACTTACATGGCAACTTTACTTGGGCTACAAGCAAAGCTGACTTGTCCGACTCTGGACAAGATTTGCTCTCATAGTCTTCGCTCAAAGACATAGGTTTTGAATTAGGCATCACTTCAGTCATTCTGACTGGTTCTCTTGGACCCCACTTAACAGTACGGTGGTTCCTATGACTCAACACAAAAGAAAAAGAACTACGAAAGATCTAAGTCTTCGAGCTCCATAGGCTTCATATCGTGTCTTCTTTTGTCATAGTCTTCAATGTGAATATCTTCATATACCACCTTTGACTTCAATGTCTTCATACATTTTTAGGGGTCATCTCTGGTAGTAAAACCGAATCAATGAGGGACTTCTACCTATGTTATCCTACAATTCTCACAAACACATTAGTCCCTCAACTAGGTTTGTCGTCAATACTCCAAAACCAACTAGGGGTGGCACTAGATGCACTTACAATCTCCCCCTTTTTGGTGATTGATGACAAACTAGTTGAAGTTTTCAACAGGGAATATAGTCTGTGAAATTGTAAAGGATAAGGAATTGTCTTCATAAGTTGCAAGGGCTCCCCCTGAAGATGTGCATATAAGTTAATTTGCTTTTGGAATGCAAATGCACATGGCAGGTTGTACTTGTGGAGATCCATTTCAGCTTATGATGACAATCCACTATGCATGTGAAAGTATATGAAGATAATGACATGCATAATGGAAAATGGACGTCTGCAGAATGAGATAAGTGCGGAATTTATCGTCGCACATGCGGAATTTATCTTCGCAAAACAGGGTGGCAAACAAGTAGCAGACGACCATCTGGTTTAAGTGTTACAACTCATAAGAACCAAATGTAGCAAAAATGAGAGTTGTAAGCACGAAGCAAAATATAAGGCACCCACCCATATGAACCCGCTTGAAGACTATCAATCTCATATGCTTCTCCCCCTTTTGTCAGTAATGACCAAAAAGCTTTGAAGACATAGAGCCTCTACTCGTTCCCATGAGGAGTAGATGAAGTAGCAGGGTTGTTGATGTTGTTTGGCGGTGCAGAAGAGCTTGGAGGTGCTGAAGCAGGTGGTGGTGAGGTAGCATCGTCTTCTTCCTCAATAATTCTGGCAGTGATTGTGGCAGCAGAGGAAGAGAACTCAGAATCTTCAAGGGATGGAGTTCCCAGCAGCACAGCTCTTCGAGGAGGTGTGGAGTCAAACTTGAATCTCTCAGTGAAGCCATCGTCTTGAAGATCAGCTTCAGAAAGCATCATCGTTAGCCCTTTCCATGTGCGGCGACAGGTTTCATGGGCAACGAAAGCGTTCTTGGTGGCAAGATTTCGGATGCGATTTACATCCACCAAGAGGCTTTTCATCTGTCTCTTCAACCAGTCATGATGCCTATCCTGCTTTTGATGAAGGGCCACAAGAAGCTCTCGGTCGTTGAGAACACGAGTGCGCTTCTTGGGTCTTGAAGCAGTGGCACTGTGAGTGGCTTCAGTTGAAGCAGGGTGTGGTGCACGTGTAGTGCCAGCCAAAGGATACACCCTGGAGATGGCTTCAACACCTTCAACGTTTTGAGTGAAGCTCTGGTGTTCTGCATTCTGAAGACTCAGAGGTTGCTTGGCAGGTTCAGGATAGATGGCTTCAGCAGAGGTATCCACATCAGGTAAGAAGATCCGATGGTTGCGGGCTGAGGGCTGATACGAGATGGCAGAGTGAAGTTTGATCAGCCTTATTACCCAAGGAGCATAGAACTTTAAACCAAACAGATCTGAGCCTAATGCAACTAGTTGGCGTATGAAGAAATCCTGTGTGTTGAAGCATTTGCCATGAAGGATACAGAATATCAGAGTCTTCATTGCACCCTCGATCTTGGCATTTGGAGAGTGTCCTTTAATGGGCCAGAGAGTCCGCCGGATGATGTGATAGATGGTCCCGGGCAGGTACTCAAGGTCTTCAACGAAGAACTCTGTGGGATAAGGAGCATCGTGAGGCAATGGCTTCATCATGGAGAGCATCTGACTCATATTCGGTTCAGGCCTCTGAAATATGCTCTCAATAGCTTCAGTGTGTAGTCGACAACCTTGCTCGAAGAATTCGCCTGGAGTGGGCAGGCCAGTGAGCTCAATGATATCAAATGCATTGGCTTCGTGATGAACGTTGCCGGTCATCCACTCCAGGACCCAAGTCTTCGGATCTCTGTTGTATCTTTTGATGTGCAGTGTGGCATAGAATTGTAGCAGGAGCTCTTCGTTCCAATGCTCTTCATTAGTAACAAACTATAGCAGACCCACTTGTTTGAAGCAATCCAACGCTTCCTCTAGACAGGGCAGACCAGAAATAGCTTCAACATCAAGGCGCTTGTGCGGGAAAATGCGACCTTGGTTGTATAGTATGCAAGAGTAGTAGCTGCGCTGAGGATAGCTCCAGAACCTATCTGATGAAATCCTTTCCCTTGAATAGGGGTTCTTGGAGCTATTGAAGAAAGTATTATCTACCCTGAAGCTATTGATGTTGAAGGAACCACGTGCTGATGCAGGACCTGGGAACCTTGGCATTCTTGGGATTGGCTTCTGAACCTGAGGCCTGTGCTGAACATGGTAGTTGAATTGTGGACCGGCAGCAGACTCAGGAATAGAAGTGTCAGGATCAGTAGCTTCGCTGTCTTCTGAAGCTTTTGGTGGGGAGTGCTCCACATTAGCTTCAATGTTAGTTGTGGCAGCCTCACGATTTCCATCCTCCACTTGACGAGCTGGAGGGTCGGACACAAGCACGTTCTCCTGGAGAAATGCTTCTTGGTGGAGCAGAGGAGTGGACTCTTGTGGTACTTCTTCTTCTGCGGCTGATGCAGCCGGAATGTCTTCAGCATAGACTTGAGGCCTTGGACCTTTGCGAAGCCTGCGGAACGCAGACGACGCCTGTGGGGTTGGAGTGGGCTGGGCCTCATAGTCTTCTTACTCTTGAGGGCGATCCGCCCATGAAGCATCTTGTGCAATTGGCGTCAGTGGACGACCAACGCTTATGAGTTCGCTGTGTTCTAACTGAGGAAGGGCTGCATCATCTTCTATATTGTCATGATGACCAATGTCTTCAGCAGCGATGGGATCCGCTGCTGGAATGTCTTCAGCTTCAGGAGCCCCTGTGGAAGCAGGCTCATGAACCGTCAGTTGACGTTCTGCGTCAGGGTGAACCATAGAAATGGGTTCAACTATCAAGGGCTCTATGGGAGCAGCCCGAGCTTTCTTGGTCTTTCGCTTTTTTTGAGTGGGGGCAGAAGGAGAGGCTTTAGAGTGTTTCCTCTTCTTGGCTTTAGCCTCTGCAGTTCTCATATTCTTGAGCTCTGAAGCGGTTGACCGGCTCTTTGGCTTCGAGCCAGTCGTTGCAGTTGGGAAGACAAGCGGAACTACTTCCTGCCTTGGTGCCTCTGGTTCAGCTGGAACAGTCTTCTTCTTTTTCTTTGCGGCCATCTTGGGGTCGATGCCAGGACGCCCAAGTGCCTTGCGCTTCTCAGCCTCATTGTAGGCTTGCACACATCTGTCAGCCAGAGTCTTCATCCGCTCACGTGAACCCTGAGCTTCTGCATGCTTCTTCAGAAAGTTTTCCTTTAGCTCATGCAACATGATCTTGAAGCTCTTCACTTCTTGCACGCTGAGCTTGGCCATATGCTTCTTGAATTGAGCCTTTTCATGATCAATTTTCTGCTTCAGTTCAACAATGTGCTGGGCAATAGCAAGTTCTAAAGCAATAGCGCCTTGGAAGGCGACGCTGAGGCCAACGGGCAGCTGTAGATCTTCAAAGCTGATGTTTGGTGTGGCAAACCACTCGTCAATGAAGTTGTGGATGATGGCGACATTAAAGAGAGGCAGATTGTTGAAGATTTCTGCTTCTTCTTTGCTCTTGATGAGTTGCTCAAGAGCGTCATCTCCAAGATCTTCATCACTTGACAGATCAATGGCTTCACTGCGCAGGATGGCAGCAGCTGTGAGCTCTTTGCCAGTGTGAGACAGAGGCATCTTGGCCTTCTGGTGCCTTGAGACGCGGGATACTTCTTCAGACTGCACACTGTCTTCAGGAGGTGCAGTTGCCAATGGCTTCGCCTTTGAGATTTTTGGTGAAGGGGCCGGCTTTGAAGCTTTTGGCTTCTTTAACTGCTTTGGCTTCGGCACTGCAGGCACTGCAGGCGCTTCATCAGACTCAGTATCAGCTGCAGGCTCATTCACTGCAGTCCCTTGAACCAAGATGTAGGTGATGAGGCCTTCAAGGTTGGCATACGGACCGATGACATTGGGTTCTGCTTCTCGTGTGCCATCTGCCCTTGGTGCTGAGGGACCAGGGTTGAAGTCTAACCCAAATTTCTTCTTGTTCTGCTTCGCTGAGTTTTGGGCAAACTGGAAGTTGCGCTTGAACAGATTGTCGTCACGACACCAGAGTAGTGACGATGGATGTGCATCATTAGGCTATGGCCCACGGACCATGCATGGATAGAAGTTTTGGGCAATAGCTTCATCTCTGGACCTGGGTACAAGATTCTTGTATAAGATGTCTCCCCATGGTCTTTTTATGGCACTTTTCTCAGCATACTCTTGGGTTGTGAAGCGGTATTTGAACCATTGTTCTGCCCAATAGCGTCGAATCCATTGGATTCGAGTCTTGCGCTGACCATAATTCTCTCCAGGATCTGTTTTATACATTTCTGCCAGTTCATCAGGCAGATCTTTGGATGTTCCTCCACGTCGCTGTCTGCCCCCCTTCCTTGCTGCTGTTTCTGAAGCCATTAACCTTAACTTGGAAGGCTTCAAGACGTTCAAAGGCTCCAAAGGCTTTCTTTTGCTGGACCAACAGGAACTGGCTTCAGGAGAATTTATGTGATGCTGTAAGAATTCTGCAAATGAATGCAGACTATGAGAACCAAAGGATTCTCCCACGGACATGTACCTATGACAGCATTAAGGTGCGAGGGAAGGGGAAGAGGTCATATGCATTCTCAGAAGATTTTGAAGATAAATCAGTTTAGAAGACATTGACCTCATCGTGCGAAGACATTCACTCATAGATAAGAAGTTGGTTCCAGATTTGTACGAATCCACAGATCAGTACAAGTGAGGAATCTAACTACTTTGTGAAGCACAAGTGAATATACTAGGCATGTTATGAGATGCAGTTTGAGAGAGATCTAGCTTGTGTGAACAGAAACTTCTTGTGGTAGAAAGTGACAGATCAATAGGATCAACGGTGCTGTAAAAAAGGCAGTTTTATTTACCACACTGAGAACTGCTAGACGGAGCGAGAGATGAGGCCGAGCAGTTCACTCGTCCGTGCCCTAACTTGGCAACGGAGGAGACCTACGGCGACGGCGGAGAGGACGATGTCCGCGGTCGGCGTGAAGACGGTGTCGGAGAGGTTGCGGCAGCGAAGCGCTTCGTCGCCGGCGTCGTCGAGAGCTAGCGGTGGCGCTAGGGTTCGTGCGAGGGTGGAAGAAGAGATAGTTACCGCTGTGAGTGTGTATTTATAGGCACAGGGGCGGCACTGCGTTATTACACAGGTGCCCCTGGCGATTCGCATTTGAGTAATACGTGGCCATCATGCGGTATTTTGGGGGCAGTTCCACCTCCCACACACGCCTGGATTGTCAGGTGGTCGTTCCTACTTCTCCGGATTTCATGTGGATAAATGAGCATTGAAAACGGACTTAAATGTTGTCTCTATGTCTTCTGCTGACAAGGACGCAGAGAAGACATTCGACAGTTTCAATAGAATGCATATGACTTGGAGAGATAGAATTTTGAGATAGAGAGCATAGAGAGGTTAGGGTCCGATCACATTCACTTAGTTCAAAAGATTCAAACAAGAAGACATAGCTATAAGTGAATGCTGTAGAGGACAGAACACTAGTATATATATATATCTATATAATCAACATAGTGAAGATAATCATGAAGACATGTTGAGATTGAAGCCAAACCAAATATGAAGACATTGCAAGGTAACGCCATGAGTGAAACACTTCAAAATAGAACGTTTGGTGGTGGCGTTACCCACCGTATAGGAAGTATTAGACCCAGACACGGCGCACAATTATCGTGGCGCTCCGAAGTCAAATTCCACATTAATGTATTCACACTTAGAATGTATGTCTTCATTGATTGAAGATATACTTTACTTCGTGTGTTGCACATCTAAGTCATCAATTTGCATAAGGGTTAGGATGTGTGCCTGATCACAGGACATTTGAGGATTCTAGGATATTTAGCTCACACTGTAACTTGCAAAATCTCTTCTCATCCAAGGGCTTGGTGAAGATATCTGCCAATTGCTCTTCAGTGTTGACGTGTATGATATCAATGTCTTCCTTCACAACATGATCTCTGAGAAAGTGATGGCGAATTTCAATGTGCTTTGTCTTCGAGTGCTGAACTGGGTTGTTGGCAATCTTGATGGCGCTTTCGTTGTCGCAGTAAAGTGGCACTTGCTTCAAATGAATGCCATAGTCCTTGAGTGTTTGCTTCATCCACAGAAGCTGAGCACAGCAAGATCCAGCAGCAATGTATTCAGATTCAGCAGTGGAGAGAGATACACAGTTCTGCTTCTTTGAAGACCAACATACAAGTGATCGTCCCAGAAAGTGACATGTGCCTGATGTAGACTTGCGGTCAACTTTGTCACCAGCATAATCAGCATCCAAGAATCCAACCCAATCAAACTCTGAGCCCTTTGGATACCATAATCCTAGAGTTGGGGTGTGAGCCAAATATCGAAGAATTCGCTTCACAGCTAAGTGATGCGACTCCTTTGGTGCCGCTTGAAATCGAGCACACATGCAAACACTAAGCATAATATCTGGCCTAGATGCACATAAATAAAGCAAAGAACCAATCATGGAGCGGTATACCTTTTGATCGAACTCTTTACCATTGTCGTCGGGACCCAGATGATGTTTGGTTGGCATTGGTGTTGTGAATCCTTTGCAGTCTTGCATACCAAACTTCTTCAGGCACTCTTTGAGATATTTCTCTTGAGATATGAAGATGCTGTTGCGTTGTTGTCGTATTTGAAGACCAAGGAAGAACTTCAGTTCCCCCATCATGGACATCTGATATTGCTCTTGCATCATATAGCCAAACTCTTCACTGTACTTCTGATTGGTGTAGCCGAAGATAATGTCATCCACATATATTTGGCACACAAACAGTTCACCATCATATGTCTTCATGAAGAGAGTGGGATCTAGGGAACCAGGTATGAAGCCTTTGCTCTTCAGGAAGTATTTGAGTGTGTCATACCAGGCCCTAGGGGCTTGTTTGAGGCCATACAGTGCCTTGTTGAGCTTGTATACCATGTCAGGATGTTTTGGATTTTCAAAGTCAGGCGGTTGTGCAACATACACTTCTTCTTCAATCTTGCCATTGAGAAAGGCACTCTTCACATCCATTTGATATAGAAGTATGTTATGATGATTTGCATAGGCCAGCAGTATGTGTATGGCTTCAAGCCTAGCCACAGGAGCAAATGTTTCATCGAAGTCAATGCTTTCCACTTGAGTATATCCTTGAGCAATGAGGCGAGCTTTGTTTCTAACGATTTGACCATGCTCATCTTGCTTGTTGTGGTATATCCATTTGGTTCCTATTATGTTATGCTTCCGTGGATCAGGACGCTTAACCAGTTCCCATACATTGTTCAGCTCAAACTGTTGAAGCTTTTCTTGCATTGCTTGAATCCATTCAGGTTCCATAAAGGCTTCTTCAACTTTCTTGGATTCTGATACTGAGACGAACGCGAAGTGCCCATAGAAATTTGCCAGCTGATTTGCCCTTGAACGAGTGAGTGGACCTGGTGCATTGATGCTGTCAATTATTCTATCAATCTGCACTTCATTGGCAACACGAGGATGTATAGGGTGAAGACTTTGCTCTTGCTGATCTGTGTTGTCGTTGGGAGGAATGTCTTTAGGCTAAGCATTGTCTTCATGTGGATCAGGTGTTGAGATGATAAGTTCTTCTTCAGGATGAGCTTCAGAGGGTGTAATCTCCCCAGTTCCCATAAGCTTGATTGATTCACTAGCTGGAACTTCATCTAGCACATTTGGCAGTTGCTCTCTTTGTGAACCATTGGTCTCATCGAACCGCACATCCACTGTTTCAACCACTTTGTAATGAAAGAGATTGAAGACTCTGTAGGAGTGCGAATCCTTTCCATATCCAAGCATAAAACCCTCATGTGCTTTTGGTGCAAACTTAGAGGTATGGTGTGGGTCCTTGATCCAGCATCTTGCGCCAAATACTCTGAAGTAACTGACATTTGGCTTTTTGCCAGTAAGGAGCTCATAAGATGTCTTGTTCAGTAGCTTGTGAAGATAAACACGATTGATTGTATGTCATGCAGTATCAATAGCTTTGGGCCAGAATTTTCTTGGGGTCTTGTATTCATCTAGCATCGTTCTGGCCATCTCAATTAGTGTTCTGTTCTTGCGTTTGACGACGCCATTCTGCTGTGGCGTGTACGGGGCTGAGAATTCATGTGTGATGCCCAAGGTATCAAGATATGTATCAAGTCCAGGGTTCTTGAATTCAGTGCCATTGTCACTTCTGATGTGCTTTATCTTGTGTAGGATCTAGAAGTAGATGTGTCTAGAGGGGGGGTGATTAGACACTTAGTGCTAAAGTTGCAATTTTTAAGCCTTTTCGGTTTAAGTGGAGTTTAGGCACAATTTCAACACACACAATACATATCAAGCAAGCATGCAAAGAGTATATGAGTAGCGGAATGTAAAGCATGCAACTTGCAAGAATGTAAAGGGAAGGGTTTGGAGAGATTAAACACAATTGGAGACACGGATGTTTTTCCCGTGGTTCGGATAGGTGGTGCTATCCTACATCCACGTTGATGGAGACTTCAACCCACGAAGGGTAACGGTTGTGCGAGTCCACACAGGGCTCCACCCAAGGACAACGGTTGCGCGAGTCCACACAGGGCTCCACCCACGAAGGGTCCACGAAGAAGCAACCACCCACAAAGGGTCCGCGAAGAAGCAACCTTGTCTATCCCACCATGGCCATCGCCCACACAGGACTTGCCTCACTAGCGGTAGATCTTCACGAAGTAGGCGATCTCCTTGCCCTTACAAACTCCTTGGTTCAACTCCACAATCTTGTCGGAGGCTCCCAAGTGACACCTAGCCAATCTAGGAGACACCACTCTCGAAGAAGTAACAAATGGTGTGTAGGTAATGAACTCCTTGCTCTTGTGCTCAAAATGATAGTCTCCCCAACACTCAACTCTCTCTCATAGGATTTGGATTTGGTGGAAAGAGGGTTTTAGTGGAAAGCAACTTGGGAAGGCTAGAGATCAAGATTCATATGGTAGGAATGGAATGTCTTGATCTCAACACATGAGTAGGTGGTTCTCTCTCAGAACATATGAGTTGGAATGGTGTGTGTGTTCTGATGGCTCTCACTTTTAATGAGAAGGAGGTGGAGGGGTATATATAGCCTCCACACAAAATCCAACCGTTACATACAATTTACCAATCTCGGTGGGACCGAATCAGAAAACTCGGTCTGACCGAAATAGTAAACCTAGTGACCGTTAGGAATTTCGGTGGGACTGACATGCAACTCGGTAGGACCGATTCGGTTAGGGTTTGGGCATAACATAATCTCGGTGAGACCGATTACACAAACTCGGTGAGACCGAATTTGGTAATTAGCTAACCAGAGAGTTGGTCAGGCAAACTTGGTGGGACCGATTTGCTCTTTCGGTGAGACCGAGTGGAACTCGGTGAGACCGAAAAGTTACAAAGGGGAAACACTGAGTTTACATTGCAATCTCGGTGGGACCGATTCGCTCTTTCGGTAAGACCAAAAAGTTATGAAAGGGAAATAGAGAGTTTGCAACCCCATCTCGGTGAGACCGAGATCCTTATCGGTAGAACCGAATTGATGGGGTTTGGCAGTGGCTAATGACAAGTGAAACTCGGTGGCGCCGGATAGGAAGAATCGGTAGGACCGAGTTTGGCTTAGGGTTTAGGTCATATGTGGATATGGGAAAGTAGTTGAGGGTTTTGGAGCATATCACTAAGCAGATGAAGCAAGAGGCTCATTAAGCAACACCTCATCCCTCCTTAATAGTATTGGCTTTTCCTAAAGACTCAATGTGATCTTGGATCACTAAAATATAAAATGAAGAGTCTTGAGCTTTTGAGCTTGAGCCAATCCTTTGTCCTTAGCATTTTGAGGGTTCCACTTTCACATCCATGCCATGCCAATCATTGAGCTTTCCTGAAATAATCATCTTGGAATAGCATTAGCTCAATGAGCTATATGTTGTTATGAATTACCAAAACCACCTAGGGATAGTTGCACTTTCAATCTCCTCCTTTTTGGTAATTGATGACAACATATAGATCAAAGCTTCGACAAATGATAATAAGCATGAAATATATCATCGCTTTGAGAAGTATGTGATAAGTAAGAGCTCCCCCTAAATTTGTGCATATTTAAAATTTGCTTTGGACTGCAAATGCACAAAGAGTTAGAGTCATGGATTACTCTTCCATGTCACATACATCTTGGTGGAGTGCTCAAAATGATAAGAATGAAATACATGCACTCATCACCAAGAATAATGAATGATCACACAAGATAGATAGGATAATGGCATTAAGCAAGCATTAAGTGTAGCTTATGATCAAACACATGATCATCAATGTCTCACAAATAATGACGTAGTATCAAGCACTCAAAAGCAGATAAGTTCGAAAAACCACCAAATAAAGCAAGAGAGAAAAGCAACACTCTCTCTCTCGAAGCCTATGATCTATACATCTTCTCCCCCTTTGGCAACAAGTTACCAAAAAGTTCCTAGAAAATGCATAGCACTAGATCGACGCTCAGGCTTGATCTTCAGGTGGTGGTGGAGTCCGGAGCACTCCAAGGACGAAGCCATCGGTAGACGTGGTCGGAGTCGAGGCTGAAGTGGATGCTGGAGCTGGTGGAACTGAGGCTGTGGCTGGTGCAGACGTTGTAGCTCTGGTGTCAGCAACTGGCAGTGCGGACGACCTCGGACCTCGTGGCACCCTCGCAAAAGCATCAGTCGTGGTCCTACCTCTCCTCTCATTCATGTCCTCCTAGAGCTGCTCCACGGCAGTCTGTATCTCTGTCACCTTGATGTCCAAGTCATAGAACCTCTGTTCCATGATCCTCTCTAAACTCGCCTGGTTCTGAGTCAGGGTGGCTATACTCTGCTCAATCCGCAGGGTGGACGCAATCAGGTAACCAAGCTGCTCTTGTTTGGTTTTCAGGAAGTAATCAGATGCCTCTGCTTGAGTAGGCATCCTGGCAGCTTTCTCCTTCTTCGCCTTCTCCTTCTGAGCTTGTGCATGGGCAGATGATGATTCATTTTCAGTCATAACAACTTGATTATCTTTGAAATCTGGACGGATGGGCAGGTGTTCCTTATCCAACAAATATACGCCCGTGCCCATCTTGGAGTTGATGAGCTCCTGAATCTGAGGGGCATAACCACAGCTCCTCTTCTGATCTGCCGCAGTCCTTTTGATTGTTTCCACTATGAGGCTCATGACTTTGAATTTTTGAGGCACGTCAAAGACATGAAGCAAATTGATCGCGTGACCTCTGATCCTCTTGTGATCTCCAGACTTGGGCAGAAGGGTGTGCCTAAGGATCCAGTTGATCGTAGGCAATCCTGATAGCAGATAATGCACTGAGCCAAACTTGAACATGTCAAGTGCTTCATTCGGAATCTCCTTGTACATGTTGGACATGGAGTTGTGGTCCATCTTTTTCTTGGCATAAATGTCCAAGTCATCTGCTTGCTCCTCTGGGGCATTGATCAGCTTCACCCATTCCTCAACAGTAGAGTGGTACCTTGTACCCTCTGACATCCATGTGATCCTGCCATCCGGATAAAAGTGTGTTGTGGAGTAGAATTGCATGATTAGCTCCTCGTTCCACTTTGTGAGCTTCTGCCCAACAAAGTCTGCAACTCCACACGCACTAAAGCTGTCAAATACTCCAGGGTAGTACTCTTCATTATCCTTGATATAGGTCCAGTCGACCCATCTCATGTCACATACAATTGGCTTCTTGTCAAGTAGCACTGTCTCATAGAAATCCTGCTGGTCCTTGGTATGAAACATGTAGTCCACTGCAGTCCTTCTCCTAGAAGCATATGGATCTGCTTCTCTCCACTTCCTGAGCCCTGAGTCTCTCCTGAGCTTCATATCCTCAGCCACAGGATGAGCATCGTTGTGGTCTGGGATCTTAGGCTTGAGCTTCCGAAGGACATTCTCTTCCTCTTCCTCTGCAGCTTCAAGCACTGGGGCCTTGTTCTTCTCAGTGGCTGGGATGCTTCTTGTGTTTCTCTTTGGTGCACTCTTAGGCTTAGATGCAGCCTTAGGTGCTTCCTTGGGCTTGGATGCAGCTCCCCCTGACCTTATGGCATCTCCCATTAGCTTGGGTGCCTTGGGCGCTGGTGCAGCTGCCTCTTCTTCCTCTTCCTCTTCCATGATGGAAGCTTTGCCAAGCACTCTAGCCATAGTCTTCTTCACCCTCTCCTTCCTTTTCTTGCCCTCAGCTGCAGCTGGCTCTTGGGAAGTGGGCTTCTCAATTGAGGCTCTAGCCTTTGACATGGGCTGCCTGCCTGCTGGCCTTTTGATTTTCAGACCTGGCTTAGTGCCTTGAGCTGGTTCAATTCTCTTGGAAGTGGCCTCTTCCTCTACCACATAGTCCTCATCTTCAGAGTCTGAAGTTTTCTTCTTCCTTTGTCTCGTGGCAGCCTTTGGCAAATTGCTAGGAGTGCTCCTGCTGCCTTCATCAGATGAACTGGAGGGACTAGTGCCCTCACTCATCACCACTTGCTGCTCTGACAGATTCTGGCTATCACTCTGGTCTGACATGCTGCAAACTGACTGCTGACCCTGTGAATAGATTATAGAGGAGATAGAGTGGATGAGCATCACAAAATGCAGAGATTTTTGCAAAAAGAATGATCCAAAAACTTAGTTTTAGTTTCCCACTGAAATCATCTCAGATCTACCGATTTTCAAACTCGGCGATACCGAAGCAGTTTTGGAACCGAAACTAGTGAACTCGGTAGGACCGAGTCACAGTTCAGTGGCACCGAGACTTCTAGGGTTTCACGGAGTTCAAAAATTGGTCACACCGATAAGTAATTCTCGGTCAGACCGAGTCTCACTTGTGCAATGGCATAAGCCAAATTGGTGGGACCGAGTTTTTCAACTCGGTGGGTCCGAGATAGTTTCGGCGGAAACCTAAACCTAGAATTTTCGAATCAAACCTAATCTATGAGCGTTTTGACTGGATAGAAGTTTATCAAACGTGGCTAGAAACAATATGATCACAATGTGCTAGGAATCAGATTGAGGAATAGCACAAAGATCAAGTCCATACCCTAGTTCGGCGGGGACTTGCTACGGCGGCAACGGCGGGGCAGAATTTCTGTTGACGGCGACGGAGACCAGCGACTGGAGGCTGCTGGCGGCGAGAAGACGATTCGGAGACCTCGAGGGCAGAGCAGGCTATCACACGGGCGAAGGGGTTAGGAGAAATTTCCAAATTTTGCCCGTGACTATATATATAGCCCGACCCTGTCGGTGTGACCGAGTGGAACAACTCGGTGGCACCGAGATTCATAACTGCGTGCAGTTACTGAAACTCGGTGTGACCGAAAGGTTCAAATCTGTTGCACCGAGATCAAAAACCTAGATCAACTTAATGATCTCGGTAGGACCGAAAGTGGAGTATCGGTCAGACCGAGAATCATAAAGAGGTTTTGGAAGTTTAAGTCTATGACGAATCGGGGACTCCGAGCGCTCCTCACACAGAGTGGTTCGAATCTGACTTGATCAAATTTTGTGATGCAGCATGAATAGAGTTTGAGATGAGAAAAGCATAGATAGCTAGAGGACGTTCTTAGGCATTCTTGTCCATCCACTTGGCAAAAGAGGATAAAACCAAGCAATCAAAACAACAAGTGGATGTCCTCGAATGAGTAAAATATGCAATCAGCATGCTCACACAATAAGATGGCAAATGAAATATGTGGCAAGGCATGCACAACCAATTCTAGCATTTATCAAGCAATTTGCGATGACTAGGTCATCTATATATGAGTACATTGACTTAGGAGTCAAGTGAGAACACTTGATCATAGGTCATACTCATCGTTTAAGCTCAAGTGGGGTTACCACTTTTACATAAAGCATTGTTGTGTTCACATCTTTAGAGTTGCTTTAGCTCAAGTCTTAGAGTAAAGCTCCCCCTGGATGTGATATCCCCCCTAAGAGGGATGAACTAACCTTGGGTTTCGTCGATGATGACTTCATGTAGATATTGAAGATGTTGATGCTCAATGTTGATGTAGATATCTTGGAGCTATCCATTTGAGTGAATTGCACTTTCAATACCTACATGGGTTAGTCCCACAAGGAACAAACAAGGATATCCATAGACATAGAGTGATGCACACAAAAGATGATGTCCATGAAAACTTTTAGGTTACCTTGTCCCTTGTCTTACCAACAAGAGGGTTTGTGACTCCTTGAACTAGTGCAAGATGTGGAAGTTGATTGCACTTGTTCTTGCCAAAATGATAAGAGTGAAGTATGTTGGCGGAGTCACCCTCAAGAACTCTCTAGTTCTTCTTCTTTTGGATCCACATCATCTTGATGGGAATCCTTGGAGTTGTAGTCGTACTTGATGAAGTGGAACTTGAAGTAGTCTTGGGAATCCACTTGACTAAGGTCTTAGGAGCTTCTTCAAATGCATCGATTTCCTCTTGAAGCTTGTCCTTGCCTTTTTGCTCGTAGTCTTGTGGTGGAAGATCATCTTGAGCTTGTGTCCCCTTGAAAGAAGTATACTTCTCTTGTTGAGGGACAAACTTTGTCTTGGGGTATTGATCTTCTTCCCATTCAACTCCATTGGCATTGAACTTTCGTTCAAAACCAACACCTTGATTCTTCCGGTGCATTCCTTGCTTGCGCACAATTTCCTCGAATTGCTTACTCCGGCAAGGCTTTTGTACACTCCTTTCTCTATAATTCCCTTCAATAAGCTATTTTCTTGCTCAAGTGTAACTTGGCTAAGAGAATCATTAGTGGAATCAAGAGAACTACTAGAAGCAACAATATTGTATTTAGCATGATCATTGTTACTACTAGAGGAAGAATCTTTCTTGTTAGACTTGACTTGAGGCATGTAAGTGGATAAGAGTAAACGCTTGGCAATGTAAGAAGAACTTTTCTTGCGGAGATCATCATTGATTGCCTTTAAGAACTCATGCTCTTGCTCAAGATTGAGCTTTTCAAAGCGTAGTTTCTCATGAGCTCTTAAAAGTTCTCGATGATCTTCGAAGATAGTGTCATGAGCTAACTTAAGAGTTTTTAGTTCTTTAGTTAGAGCCTCAATCTTCTCCTTATCATTGTCACTCGTTTTAGCATGATTAATTGGTCTTTCATCATAGTATTCATCACTAGAGTTGTCACCAAGCAAATCATCACCTAACAAGTCATCTTCATCACTATTGAAATCAACATACTCGGGGTGTGTTACCTTAGGACCTTTGGCCATGAAGCATCTTCCAATTCCTTCATTTGGTGAGTCAAATATGTCGTAGGAGTTGGTTGACACAAGTGCTAGACCGGCAACACCTTCATCTTGAGTATCTTCGGAGTCGGAGTGATAACTTCTCTCGGAGTGGCTGTCGGAGTCGGAGCCGGATACCCATTCACCAACATGAGCTTGATGTCTTCATCTTGTGTACCTCCTTGATGATTTTTCCTTCCTTTCCGAATCCTTGCTTCTCCGTGAGTATCTTCGTTCATAACGATCATCTTTACTCCTTCTCTCTCTTGGTGGTGATCCTTTGCTTCTTCTTTTTGGAGAATCTTCTCTTCTCTTGTAGGGAGCCGTACACTCATTGGAATAGTGTCCGGGTCTTCCACAATTGTAACAGTTTCGCTCTCTACTAGAAGATCTTTTGTCATTGTAGGACCTTGACTTGGAGCTTCTATCTTTGCTTCTACTCTTGTAGAACTTGTTGAAGTTCTTCACCATTAAGCTCAATTCTTCATTGAAGTCTTGTTTCTCACTTGATGATGTAGGGGCTTCACATGAGGCTTTATAGGCACCACTTGATTTGTTGTGAAGTTCCTCTTTATCCTTAAGTGACATCTCATGAGCAACAATTCTTCCAATCACCTCCGTTGGCTTGAGATCTTTGTAATTGGGCATCATTTGGATCAATGTGCACACGGTATCATATTTTCCATCCAAGGATCTTAGGATCTTCTTGATGATGAATCTATCGGTCATCTCTTCACTTCCTAAGCCGGCAATCTCATTTGTGATGAGAGCAAGCCTAGAGTACATTTCAGCGACACCTTCACCATCCTTCATCTTGAACTTGTCAAGTTGGATTTAAAGCACATCCAACTTGGATTCCTTGACGGAGTCGGTACCTTCGTGCATATCAATCAAAGTGTCCCAAATTTCCTTTGCATTCTCAAGGCGGCTGATTTTGTTGAATTCTTCGGGGCACAATCCGTTGAAGAGAATATCACAAGCTTGAGCATTGTATTGCAACATCTTCAACTCATCCGCGGTAGCTTCACGGTTTGGTTCTCTCCCGTCAAAGAAGTCACCTTGAAAACCAACACACACAATAACCCAAACAACAGGGTTATGTCCAAGAATATGCATTTTCATTTTATGCTTCCAACTAGCAAAATTAGTACCATCAAAGTAAGGACCTCTACGGTGATAATTTCCCTCGCTAGACGCCATACTCTCCTAGGTTGTGAAACCAAGGCTATGACCACCAAAAGCTATGGAGATCAAGCAAATGGAGACCAAGGCTCTGATACCACTTGTAGGATCTAGAAGTAGATGTGTCTAGAGGGGGGTGATTAGACACTTAGTGCTAAAGTTGCAAATTTTTAAGCCTTTTCGGTTTAAGTGGAGTTTAGGCACAATTTCAACACACACAATACATATCAAGCAAGCATGCAAAGAGTATATGAGCAGCGGAATGTAAAGCATGCAACTTGCAAGAATGTAAAGGGAAGGGTTTGGAGAGATCAAACACAATTGGAGACACGGATGTTTTTCCCGTGGTTCGGATAGGTGGTGCTATCCTACATCCACATTGATGGAGACTTCAACCCACGAAGGGTATCGGTTGCACGAGTCCACACAGGGCTCCAGCCAAGGGCAACGGTTGCACGAGTCCACACAGGGCTCCACCCACGAAGGGTCCACGAAGAAGCAACCACCCACAAAGGGTCCACGAAGAAGCAACCTTGTCTATCCCACCATGGCCATCGCCCACACAGGACTTGCCTCACTAGCGGTAGATCTTCACGAAGTAGACGATCTCCTTGCCCTTACAAACTCCTTGGGTCAACTCCACAATCTTGTCGGAGGCTCCCAAGTGACACCTAGCCAATCTAGGAGACACCACTCTCCAAGAAGTAACAAATGGTGTGTAGGTAATGAACACCTTGCTCTTGTGCTCCAAATGATAGTCTCCCCAACACTCAACTCTCTCTCATAGGATTTGGATTTGGTGGAAAGAGGGTTTTAGTGGAAAGCAACTTGGGAAGGCTAGAGATCAAGATTCATATGGTAGGAATGGAATGTCTTGATCTCAACACATGAGTAGGTGGTTCTCTCTCAGAACATATGAGTTGGAATGGTGTGTGTGTTCTGATGGCTCTCACTTTTAATGAGAAGGAGGTGGAGGGGTATATATAGCCTCCACACAAAATCCAACCATTACATACAATTTACCAATCTCGATGGGACCGAATCAGAAAACTCGGTCTGACCGAAATAGTAAACCTAGTGACCGTTAGGAATTTCGGTGGGACTGACATGCAACTCGGTAGGACCGATTCGGTTAGGGTTTGGGCATAACGTAATCTCGGTGAGACCGATTACACAAACTCGGTGAGACCGAATTTGGTAATTAGCTAACCAGAGAGTTGGTCAGGCAAACTCGGTGGGACCGATTTGCTCTTTCGGTGAGACCGAAAAGTTACAAAGGGGAAACACTGAGTTTACATTGCAATCTCGGTGGGACCGATTCGCTCTTTCGGTAAGACCGAAAAGTTATGAAAGGGAAACAGAGAGTTTGCAACCCCATCTCGGTGAGACCGAGATCCTTATCGGTAGAACCGAATTGATGGGGTTTGGCAGTGGCTAATGACAAGTGAAACTCGGTGGCGCCGGATAGGAAGAATCGGTAGGACCGAGTTTGGCTTAGGGTTTAGGTCATATGTGGATATGGGAAAGTAGTTGAGGGTTTTGGAGCATATCACTAAGCACATGAAGCAAGAGGCTCATTAAGCAACACCTCATCCCTCCTTAATAGTATTGGCTTTTCCTAAAGACTCAATGTGATCTTGGATCACTAAAATATAAAATGAAGAGTCTTGAGCTTTTGAGCTTGAGCCAATCCTTTGTCCTTAGCATTTTGAGGGTTCCACTTTCACATCCATGCCATGCCAATCATTGAGCTTTCCTGAAATAATCATCTTGGAATAGCATTAGCTCAATGAGCTATATGTTGTTATGAATTACCAAAACCACCTAGGGATAGTTGCACTTTCATCTTGGCGCCAAAATTGTTCATAGCACGATTGGCGAAGCGTCTGAAGACATCCTGCACTTCAGTCTTGTAAAGGATTATGTGCACCCAAGTATATCTAGAGTAATCATCGACAATGACAAAGCCATAGAGGCAAGCAGTAGTGGAAAAAGTTGAGTAGTGAGTGGGACCAAAGAGATCCATGTGAAGCAGTTCGAAGAGTTGAGTAGTAGTCATGATTGTCTTCGAGGGATGTTTCGCCCTCGTCATCTTCCCTGCTTCACAGGCACCGCATAAGTGATATTTCTTGAACTTGACGCCCTCGATGCCTATGACATGCTTCTTCTTTGCAAGGGTGTGGAGGTTCCTCATGCCAGCATGCCCAAGCCTCCGATGCCAGAGCCAGCATTCTGAAGCTTTTGCTAGAAGATATACGGCAAGCTGTGGTCCTGCTGAGAAATCTACTACGTACAGATCATCTTTTCGATACCCTTCAAACACTAGAGACTTGTCAGATTCCATTAGTACAAGGCAATGATATTTTCCAAATATTACTATCATGTTCAAATTGCAAAGCATTGAGACAGACATTAAGTTGAAGCCAAGGGATTCAACAAGCATGACTTTATCCATGTGTTGATCCTTTGAGATTGCAACTCTACCTAGACCCAATACCTTACTTTTACCAGTGTCAGCAAATGTGACGTGGCTCTTGTCGGATGGACGTAAGGTTGAGTCCATAAGAAGGCTTCTTTTGCCAGTCATGTGATTTGTGCACCCACTGTCAATAATCCATTCTGAAGACTCTGAAGACACTGGTGTCGTACCCTACAGTGCAGTTAGGGGGATAGGCTTCACGAAGAGAATTGTGAAGCAAAAACATTTGACGAACCAGTGGGTTATGAAAACTTAGATCCAGATTAGGACTAATAGGGAGAGTAGCATGCGATTCAGGAACGAAGTACATAATGATGCCATTCGAGCATTTTATCTTGCGCCCTACAAGATTTTTAAGGTCCCCAGCAATAGCGTCAGAAGATTTTGGTTTTCTGCTGGAGACCTTTCCCTGCAAAAGAGAGTTAAGCTTCTTTAACCACCCACATCTTCAAGGGTGGCTTAGAAGCAATTAGTCTAAGTGCAGCATCTGAGAATTTTGGCTTTGGAGCCCTAGCAAACAGTCTAGCAGGCGGATAATAGTACTCATAAGAATAGGTAGAATAGTTCTTGGTCATATGAACATGACGGCTTGATGAACGGCTCTCATATTCATATGCCTGAGTATGGTTTCCCTGCAAAACATTTGCGTTAGTGCGACTCAGGTGAGTCCTCTGTCTGTATGAAGCCTTTGGACCGTATGATGCCTTTGGTCTGAGGTTTGTCTTCTTCATGTGAGGTGTCATGAAGACATTCACAGGAAGATTTTCCAGACACGTTTTCAGAACCCAGATCTTCTTCATAGGCGGTCCATTCCTGCAGTTAGTACCAATGTACCTGGCAAACACTTCACCATTCTGATTCTTAAACAGTTTATAGTTTGCATCAAAGGATTCATCAGTGATAATGGGGTTAGCACAAGTGAAGCCAGATAAATTGGATGGATCTGCTGAAGGTTCCTTTGCAGCAACCCATGTGGTTTTGGGGTACTGCTCAGGTTTCCAGTAAGAGCCATCTGCATTTATTTTCCTTATGAACCCAACCCCCTCCTTCCTAGGGTTTCGGTTCAGAATCTGCTTCTTGAGGACATCACATAGTGTCTAATGTCCTTTAAGACTTTTGTACATCCCTGTTTCAAGCAATGTCTTCAACCTAGCATTCTCATCAGCAATAGCAGTGGTATCCTCAGCAGAGGGGTTAGTTACCACATCAACAGTTGAAGATATTGCAACAGAAGTAGCAGTGGAACATTCAGCAACAGAAGTAGCATTATCACGCTCAATGCATTTAAGACATGGTGGTTCAAATCCTTCCTGAGTGGAACTGATCTGTTTGGCGCGAAGTGACTCGTTTTCCTTTTGAAGATCTTCATGAGTCGCTCTCAATTTCTCAAGTTCTTGCTTCCTTTGAAGATAATCATAGGACAGCTTTTCATGAGTTGTTGAGAGAGTATCAAGATGATCTTCAAGTTCCTGATACTTAACGTGAAGATTTTTTATGTCTTCAATTAAGGATTCAGATCGAGTCATTTCAGCACCCAACAGATCATCGCTTCCGTCTAACAGTTTTTGAATATGTTCCATGGCCTTTTGTTGTTCAGTTGCAATTTTAGCAAGTGTTTTGTAGCTGGGTTTTGAATCACAATCAGAGTCATCGTCACTGGATGTTTGATAGCGAGTAGTGTGTGTGTTTACCTTGGCACCGCGTGCCATGAAGCAGTAGGTAGGAGTGGAGTCGTCCTTGTCATTTGCATCGGTGTCGGTGATGAAGTCATTGTCTTCAGTGTTGAAGATGGACTTGGCGACGTATGCTGTAGCCAGACTTGCAATGCCAGCATCAGACTCCTCCTCAGACTCCATCTCTGCCTCCTCAGAAGCGGACTCCTCCTCAGAATCCGTTTCCTTGCCAACAAACGCACGTGCCTTGCCAGATGAGCTCTTCTTGTGTGATGAAGACTTTGAGTATTTCTTCTTCTTCTTGTCGTCAGAGTCATATTCCTTGCTCTTCTTCTTCCTTCTATTCTCATTGTCCCACTGTGGACACTCAGAGATGAAGTGTCCAATTTTCTTGCACTTGTGGCATGTTTTCTTCTTGTAGTCATGGGCAGAAGCTTCATCGTTCCTTGAGCTTGATCGTGAAGACTTTCTAAAGCCTTTCTTCTTGGTGAACTTTTGGAACTTCTTCACAAGCATTGCAAGTTCCCTTCCAATGACTTTAGGATCATCAGAACTGCTGTTAGATTCTTCTTCAGATGAGGAAACAGCTTTTGCCTTCAAGGCACGAGTTCGCCCATAGTTTGGACCGTAGATATCTCTTTTCTCAGAAAGCTGAAACTCATGTGTGTTGAGCCTGTCAAGTATGTCAGACGGATCGAGTGTCTTGAAATCAGGACGTTCTTGAATCATCAGGGCTAGGATGTCAAACGAACTATCAAGTGATCTCAGCAGCATCTTGACGATTTCATGTTTGGTGATCTCAGTAGCGCCGAGGGCTTGAAGCTCATTTGTGATGTCAGTGAGCTGATCAAATGTGTGCTGGACATTCTCATTGTCATTTCGCTTGAAGCGGTTGAAGAGGTTGCGAAGAACGCTGAATCTCTGATCTCTCTGGGTTGAGATGCCTTCATTGACCTTGGAGAGCCAGTCCCAGACCAGCTTGGATGTCTTCAAAGCACTCACACGGCCATACTATCCTTTGGTCAGATGACCACAGATGATGTTCTTGGCAGTAGAGTCCAGTTGAACGAATTTCTTGACATCAGCAGCAGTGACACCTTCTCCAGCCTTGGGAACGGCGTTCTCGACGACATACCATAGATCAACGTCAATGGCTTCAAGATGCATACGCATCTTATTCTTCCAGTAGGGATATTCAGTTCCATCGAAGACGGGGCACGCAGCGGAGACTTTAATTATCCCTGCAGTCGACATAGCTAAAACTCTAGGTGGTTAAACCGAATCACACATAACAAGGGAGCACCTTGCTCTGATACCAATTGAAAGTGCGTTATATCGACTAGAGGGGGGGTGAATAGGCGATTTTTATGAAAGTCTTCAAAACGTGGAAGTTATGAAGACAAATAGTAGAGATATGCCTATTACTATGCAGCGGAAGTTAGACTACACTAGGCAAGCCATGGTCAAGTATCAACAGAGTGAAAGCACAGTGACAAATAGCCGTAGTGTAATAAGGATCAGGTAGGAAGATACTATGAAGCCAAACAGATCATACACTCATGTTGTGAAGACAAAAGATAGAACAGACATGCAATGACTTCACAATGAGTGATCAGTAAGTAAAAGGAAGTGACGATGAAACCAGTGACTAGTTGAAGACAATGATGTGTTGGACCAGTTCCAGTTGCTGTGACAACTGTACGTCTGGTTGGAGCGGCTAGGTATTTAAACCTTAGGACACACAGTCCCGGACACCCAGTCCTGAACACGCAGCTCAGGACACCAAGTCCTCACCGTATTCTCCTTGAGCTAAGGTCACATAGTCCTTGCCCAATCACTCTGGTAAGTCTTCAAGGTAGACTCCCAAACCTTCACAGACTTCGTTCACTGGCAATCCACAATGTCTCTTGGATGCTCTAAACGCGACGCCTAACCGTCTGGGGGATGCACAGCCCTCAAGTGTAATAAGTTTTCAGATCACACAGACAAGAAGACTTAAGTGATGCCCAATTCTCTCTGGCTTTGGTGGTTAGGGCTTTATCCTCGCAAGGAATTCTCTCTCAAAGGCTTCGAGGTGGGTTGCTCTCAAACGACAAAAGCCGTACACTCAATCTGAGCAGCCCACCGTTTATGGTTGTAGGGGGTGGGTTATTTATAGCCACTTGGCAACCCGACCTGATTTGTCCGAAATGACCCTAGGTCACTAAGGAACTGACACATGTCCTAACGGTCAGATTTCAACTTACATGGCAACTTTACTTGGGCTACAAGCAAAGCTGACTTGTCCGACTCTGGACAAGATTTGCTCTCATAGTCTTCGCTCGAAGACATAGGTTTTGAATTAGGCATCACTTCAGTTATTCTGACTGGTTCTCTTGGACCCCACTTAACAGTACGGTGGTTCCTATGACTCAACACAAAAGAAAAAGAACTACGAAAGATCTAAGTCTTTGAGCTCCATAGGCTTCATATCGTGTCTTCTTTTGTCATAGTCTTCAATGTGAATATCTTCATATACCACCTTTGACTTCAATGTCTTCATACATTTTTAGGGGTCATCTCTGGTAGTAAAACCGAATCAATGAGGGACTTCTACCTGTGTTATCCTGCAATTCTCACAAACACATTAGTCCCTCAACTAGGTTTGTCGTCAATACTCCAAAACCAACTAGGGGTGGCACTAGATGCACTTACAATCTCCCCCTTTTTGGTGATTGATGACAAACTAGTTGAAGTTTTCAACGGGGAATATAGTCTGTGAAATTGTAAAGGATAAGGAATTGTCTTCATAAGTTGCAAGGGCTTCCCCTGAAGATGTGCATATAAGTTAATTTGCTTTTGGAATGAAAATGCACATGGCAGGTTGTACTTGTGGAGATCCACTTCAGCTTATGATGACAATCCACTATGCATGTGAAAGTATATGAAGATAATGACATGCATAATGGAAAATGGACGTCTGCAGAATGAGATAAGTGCGGAATTTATCGTCGCACATGCGGAATTTATCTTCGCAAAACAGGGTGGCAAACAAGTAGCAGACGACCATCTGGTTTAAGTGTTACAACTCATAAGAACCAAATGTAGCAAAAACGAGAGTTGTAAGCATGAAGCAAAATATAAGGCACCCGCCCATATGAACCCGCTTGAAGACTATCAATCTCATATGCTTCTCCCCCTTTTGTCAGTAATGACCAAAAAGGTTTGAAGACATAGAGCCTCTACTCGTTCCCATGAGGAGTAGATGAAGTAGCAGAGTTGTTGATGCTGTTTGGCGGTGCAGAAGAGCTTGGAGGTGCTGAAGCAGGTGGCGGTGAGGTAGCATCGTCTTCTTCCTCAATAATTCTGGCAGTGATTGTGGCAGCAGAGGAAGAGAACTCGGAATCTTCAAGGGATGGAGTTCCCAGCAGCACGGCTCTTCGAGGAGGTGTGGAGTCAAACTTGAATCTCTCAGTGAAGCCATCCTCTTGAAGATCAGCTTCAGAAAGCATAATCATTAGCCCTTTCCATGTGCGGCGACAGGTTTCATGGGCAACGAAAGCGTTCTTGGTGGCAAGATTTCGGATGCGATTTACATCCACCAAGAGGCTTTTCATCTGTCTCTTCAACCAGTCATGATGCCTATCCTGCTTTTGATGAAGGGCCACAAGAAGCTCTCGGTCGTTGAGAACACGAGTGCGCTTCTTGGGTCTTGAAGCAGTGGCACTGTCAGTGGCTTCAGTTGAAGCAGGGTGTGGTGCACGTGTAGTGCCAGCCAAAGGATACACCCTGAAGATGGCTTCAACACCTTCAACGTTTTGAGTGAAGCTCTGGTGTTCTGCATTCTGAAGACTCAGAGGTTGCTTGGCAGGTTCAGGATAGATGGCTTCAGCAGAGGTATCCACATCAGGCAAGAAGATCCGATGGTTGCGGGCTAAGGAAGGAAGAGGGGGAGGGAAGGAAAGGGGGCGCCGCCCCCTTCCCCTTGTCCAATTCGGAACCAAGGGGGGCAGCCCTTCCTATCCCTTCCTCTCTTCCCACTAAGGCCCATAGAGGCCCATTAGTTCTCCCGGGGGTTTCGGTAACCCCTTCCTGTAAGTGCATCTAGTGCCACCCCTAGTTGGTTTTGGAGTATTGACGACAAACCTAGTTGAGGGACTAATGTGTTTGTGAGAATTGCAGGATAACACAGGTAGAAGTCCCTCATTGATTCGGTTTTCCTACCAGAGATGACCCCTAAAAATGTATGAAGACATTGAAGTCAAAGGTGGTATATGAAGATATTCACATTGAAGACTATGACAAGAGAAGACACCACATGAAGCCTATGGAGCTCGAAGACTTAGATCTTTCGTAGTTCTTTTTCTTTTGTGTTGAGTCATAGGAACCACCGTACTGTTAAGTGGGGTCCAAGAGAACCAGTCAGACTAACTGAAGTGATGCCTAACCAAAAACCTATGTCTTCGAGTGAAGACTATGAGAGTGAATCTTGTCCAGAGTCGGACAAGTCAGCTTTGCTTGTAGCCCAAGAAAAGTTGCCATGTGAGTTTGAAATCTGACCGTTGGAACACGTGACAGTTCCTTAGTGACCCAGGGTCATTTCGGACAAATCAGGTCGGGTTGCCAAGTGGCTATAAATAGCCCACCCCCCACAACCATAAACGATTGGCTGCTCAGATTGAGAGTACGGCTTTTGTCGTTTGAGAGCAACCCACCTCGAAGCCTTTGAGAGAGAATTCCTTGCGAGGATAAAGCCCTAACCACCCAGAGCCAGAGAGAATTGGGCATCACTTAAGTCCTCTTGTCTGTGTGATCTGAAGACTTATTACACTTGAGGACTGTGCATCCTCCAGCCGGTTAGGCGTCGCGTTCTGAGCATCCAAGAGACATTGTGGATTGCCGGTGAATGAAGTCTGTGAAGGTTTGGGAGTCTACCTTAAAGACTTACCAGAGTGATTAGGCGAGGTCTGTGTGACCTTAGCTCAAGGGGAATACGGTGAGGACTAGGTGTCCTGAGCTGCGTGTTCAGGACTGGGTGTCCGGGACTAGGTGTCCGGGACTGTGTGTCCTAAGGTTTAAATACCTAGCTGCCCCAACCAGACGTATAGTTGTCACAGCAACTGGAACTGGTCCAACAAATCATTGTCTTCAACGAGTCACTGGTTTCATCTTCCCTTCTCTTTACTTACTGTTGCTCCTTGTGAAGTCATTGTATGTTTGCACTATCTTTTGTCTTCACTGAGTGACTGCATGTTCTGTATGGCTTCATAATATCTTCCTACCTGATCCTTACTACATTGCTGCTATTAAGTCATTGTGCTTTCACTTCATTGAATACTTGACTATGGCTTGTCTAGTGTAGTCTACCTTCCGCTGCATGGTAATAGGTTTATTTCTATCGTTTGTCTTCATAACTTCCACATTTTGAAGACTTTCATAAAAATCGCCTATTCACCCCCCCTCTAGTCGATCTAACGCACTTTCACTTCCGGCACTCCGGTTTTATCCGAAACACTTTCGGTCTCCGAACAACATGGTCCAATATATCAATCTTTATGTCTCGACCATTTCGAGACTCCTCGTCATGTCCGTGATCTCATCCGGGACTCTGAACAACCTTCGGTGCATCAAATCACATAACTCATAGTACATATCGTCATCGAACGTTAAGCGTGCGGACCCTACGGGTTCGAGAACTATGTAGACATGACCGAGACATATCTCTTGTCAATAACCAATAGCGGAACTTGTATGGTCATATTGGTTCCTACATATTCTACGAAGATCTTTATCGGTCAAACCGCATGACAACATACGTTGTTCCCTTTGTTATCGGTATGTTACTTGCCCGAGATTCGATCGTCGGTATCATCATACCTAGTTCAATCCCGTTACCAGCAAGTCTCTTTACTCGTTTCATAATGCATCATCCCGTGACTAACTCATTAGTCACATTGCTTGCAAGGGTTATTGTGATGTGCATTACCGAGAGGGCCCAGAGATACCTCTCCGATACACGGAGTGACAAATCCTAATCTCGATCTATGCCAACTCAACAAACACCATTGGAGACACCTGTAGAGCATCTTTATAATCACCCAGTTACGTTGTGACGTTTGATAGCACACTAAGTGTTCCTCCGGTATTCGGGAGTTGCATAGTCTCATAGTCATAGGAACATGTATAAGTCATGAAGAAAGCAATAGCAATAAACTAAAGGGTCATAGTACTAAGCTAACGGATGGGTCTAGTCCATCACATCATTCTCTAATGATGTGATCCCGTTCATCAAATGACAACATATGTCCATGGCTAGGAAACTTAACCATCTTTGATTAACGAGCTAGTCAAGTAGAGGCATACTAGGGACACTCTGTTTGTCTATATATTCACACATGTACTAAGTTTCCGGTTAATACAATTCTAGCATGAATAATAAACATTTATCATGATATAAGGAAATATAAATAACTACTTTATTATTGCCTCTAGGCCACATTTCCTTCAACTTCCCCAAGAAAGCACCAGGACTTTCTTGCTTGGTTCCCGGAAAAAAGTGGCATCTGGTGAAGTAGCATCTGGTGTGCCGACTCCCCCTGAAAATTTGTATTCATGCATGGTAAGCGGCCTCTAGAGCTCTTGCAACAAATTAGAATAAGGTCTATCGGCATCTGGGCACTAGAGCTACACGTTTGGTGTGTGATGGTTCAGCTACAGCCGGTATGATTCTCAACTGTCTTGATGGTGCGGTGGTGTTCGCTACCTACCGTGTGCTCTTCAATAGCAATGATGTGTTTCAACTTGAGATTCATGCATTCATGCAGTGCATGGCATGGCAAAGACTAGCTATTTTACCGAGTGATAACCTTTCTAGGTCTGCCTAGGTCATTTGGCAGCAGAGATCAAAGTTGTTCAGGAAGAGGAGGAGTTTATTCCACAGAAGCTTAGGGCTTCTTTGATTCAAAGGAATTTTGTAGGACTTTTGGAGGGTTGAAATCCTTAGGATTTTTTTCTATGTTGGTCCTTTGATTCATAGGATTGGATCCCATAGAAATTTTTCCTATGGAATCTTTTGTACTACATTTCATAGAAAATCTAACATTCACTTCAACCTTACAATTCTTCTGTTTTTTTGTGGCATTAAACACTCATTGCTAATCTTATAGGATTCAAGTGGGCATGCCACTCCACCCTATACCTTTTCTATTCCTACATTTTTAAAGTCCTACGAATCAAAGTGGCCCTTATCCGGGATCATAATAGGGTACCAAATCAGTTCGCATGGTACAACCATACAGAGTCTTGTACCGTTGTTTGGCTTCTTATAGAGGTCTGCCGTGTATCCATGAGTTATTGGCTCTTTGTTTTAACTCTATAATTATGAAATAAAAAACTTGTTTCCCCTAAAAAGACAACGACACCAGATGTTTCTATTGCTTTTTTTTTTTGAAAAAAAAAGATGTTTCTAGTCTTCCTTTGGTTTTCGTGCTTGGGACAGGGGAGATCACATTTGGGCTCGTGTGGCATGGTCGGTGTCTGGTCTGGTCAGGTTCCAGCCGCGCGCGCCGTGCGCTGATCGAATCAGCGCTCCGACAGAAACCAAAAATGCTACATGTATGGGACTTTACAGGCTGTTACAGACTCCTTCCAAACTTAATAAACATCCTCCCTGATTTTCATGGAGATGGGCCCGCATCCTCACCTTACATCCAATCAAAAACTGCCACGTCAAATCAATCATGTAAACGTCTGTAAAAACATGTACGTGTAGCATTGCTGGGCAGAAACCCCTACCCGGCGGGTACGCACGCACGAACGGCTATAGCTTGCCATCTTTGCTTTTTCCCCCTTACATTAGAACGCTGTGGCAGCTCTACTCGGTCCTGGCCTGCCGTTGTCTCGGCTCGTGTACGTACGCGTCAGAATGATTAGCTAGAATCTTCAAAACAAACGTGAGTATAGCTGCTACGTTAGGAAAAACTGCAGGGGACCAACATAAATGTGATATTTGCCATCTCTCGAAGCAAATGGTGGTTTTCTTGGCAGCATCAATGGGCAGGGACCGGCTGTAAGAAAGACAATGTGCAGGGACCGTTATAATCGCCGTAAATGAGGACTGGCGGGGGTGTGTGTCATACATGACGGCGCATGATTCTACTACCTAGCTAGCGGCATAAATCCTTTGGACTATAGAGTAGTAGGTACGCATTTAGTGAACATGGAATATTGTTCTTTGTTTAAAAGAAAAACAGAGGAAAAATATTTGCCTCATCACATTATTGGCCTATTTAATTTGAAGGATTTTCGCAAGTATTTTGAAGAATTGGAATTCTTGGGACTCTTTGAACCCAGTCCTTCCAAATACACATGTACTACATCCGTCTGGGTTTATTAGTCCTCGTAGAATTTTAGATCAACCCATGTCATGGGTTTTTTCAAGTTTAACCAAGGTTTATGTGATAGCTATGAGGAAATCATTTGGGACTTTGGTGGGGAGACAAAAAGGAACGTTGAAAGGTCCACTGGATGTCTTCGGAGAATATGACAAAGCTGAAGGGAAATGGAGGTATTCAATTCCGCAATATGCACTATTTCAACCAAGCCCTTCTGACTAGACAATATTGGAGATTGATTCAAACACCGGAGAGCTTATGTGCAAGAGTTCTAAAATCCAAATATTATCCAAAGGGAAGGCTGCTGGATACAGTGTTCTCCTCAGATGCCTCGCCGGTTTGTAGAGGAATTGAATTTGGTCTTGAATTACACAAGAAGTGACTGATTTGCCGTGTTGGCAGCGGCTAAAACATCCAAATTTCCATGTACCATTGGATTACTAGGAACGAACGATTGAAGGTGGCCACGTTCATGAGAAGGTCAAGGTTGAGATGGGTTAACCAATCGATAAAGGCAGACAAAAAGGAATGGGATACAGAGTTGATCAAACAAATTTTTTACCCATACGACGCTGATGAAATATGCAGAATTAAAATTTTGACCGGCGATGTGGAAGATTGTGTAGCTTGGCACTACAAAAAAATCGGGAATCTTCACTCTAAAAAGTGCCTACAAGCTTGTTGGTTCCATGAAGAGAAAGGATAATGAATTGGCCTCAAACTCCAACACCATTCCGGGAGATAGGAGCATATGAGATGTGATCTGGAAGGCCAACGTACCAGAAAAGGTTAAAAATCTTCGGATGGAGAGTGGCCACGAACTCCCTTGCAACGAAGCACAACGCTTTCCGACGAACCATTACAACTAACAGTACCTGCTCCATCTGCGGCATGGCTTCAGAGAATGAATTCCATGTGGTGGTAGAGTGTACCAGAAGCAAGGTGCTGAGAGCTGCCATGAGGTGCCGATGGGAAATTCCAAAAGAAAAGGCCTTCTCCTACACGGGTGAACTTTGGCTTCAGATGCTATTGTCGGCCCAATCTGAATGAACTTGAAAACGCATCATGTTGATCCTATGGCAAACCTGGCACCTCAGGAACAATGTGGTGCACGGGGATGGGAAGGGTACAATATCAGGCTCTGTTCAGTTCCTCCCGAGACTTGAAAATGAGTTGGAACAGGCCATGCATTCAAGCAATTTGGCCGGAAGTAAAGAGGTTTTGACGCTGCATGATTCAAATCCTTGCAGACCAATCCGGGCCGCTCCCATTTAGTGGGCTGCACCAGTTGCGGGAGTTGTGAAACTAAACTCCGATGCAGCCGTCCGGCAGGAGATAGGGGAGACGTGGGGCGGCTTGGTGGCGCGCGACTCTCGAGGCTCTATGATTGTATCTGTCAGTCGACGCCTTCCCCAATGCTCATCAGTGGAGGAGGCTGAAGCGTCTTGATACGTCTCCAACGTATCTATAATTTTTGATTGCTCCATGCTATATTATCTACTGTTTTGGATGTTTATGGGCTTTATTATACACTTTTATATCATTTTTTGGGACTAACCTATTAACCCAGAGCCCAGTGCCAGTTTCTGTTTTTACCTTGTTTTAGGGTTTCGAAGAGAAGGAAAACCAAACGGAGTCCAATTGACCTGAAACTTCACGGAACCCATTTTTGGAAGGAAAGAAGCCCAAAACACTTGAAGTGCACGTAAGGGAAGCTTCAAGGAGGCCACGAGGTAGGGGGCGCGCCCACCCCCCCTGGGCGCGCCCTCCACCCTCGTGGGCCCCTCGTGGCCCCCCTGACGTACTTCTTCCGCCTATATATCTCCATATACCCTAAAAACATCCGAGAGCACAATAGATCGGGAGTTCCGCCGCCAGAAGCCTCCGTAGCCACCGAAAGCCAATCCAGACCCGTTCCGGCACCCTGCCGGAGGGGGAATCCCTCTCTGGTGGCCATCTTCATCATCTCGGTGCTCTCCATGACGAGGAGGGGGTAGTTCTCCCTCGGGGCTGAGGGTATGTACCAGTAGCTATGTGTTTGATCTCTCTCTCTCTCGTCTTCTTGAGGTGGTACGATCTTAATGTATCGCGATCTCTGTTTTTATATTTTCAGATTACAAATACTATTATCTATTATCCATATACCACTTGTATCACCATCTCTTCGCCGAACTAGTGCACCTATACAATTTACCATTGTATTGGGTGTGTTGGGGACGCAAGAGACTCTTTGTTATTTGGTTGCAGGGTTGCTTGAGAGAGACCATCTTCATCCTACGCCTCCTACGGATTGATAAACCTTAGGTCATCCACTTGAGGGAAATTTGCTACTGTCCTACAAACCTCTGCACTTGGAGGTCCAACAACGTCTACAAGAAGAAGGTTGTGTAGTAGACATCAAGCTCTTTTCTGGCGCCGTTGCTGGGGAGGTGAGTGCTTAAAGATATATCTTTAGATCTTGCAATCGAGTCTTTTAGTTTCTTATTTTATCACTAGTTTAGTTTATAAAAGAAAACTATAAAAAAATGGAATTGAGTTTGTCTCATACGCTTCACCTTTTTAATATCTTTCGTAAGTATGATGGAAAGGAAAATTGTGCTCAAGTGCTAGAAGAAGAAATCTATAAAATGTTTGGCACTAAATCTTTGAATGATGAGCATGATTGCAATGTTGTTAGTATGAATTCTTTGAATATCCATGATACTAATGATGATTGCACTAGTTATGATGTCTCTTGTAAATATGTCAATTTTTGTGGAGTACATTGGGTTTGTACGAACACATCAAATACGGAAGATAGATATTGCAAGAGGCATAAGCATTTAGAAACTAAATGGTTGCAAGAAAGGCTAGATAATTGTGTTGAAAATTTATATTTTCTTAGTCGTACTTGTGAACTGATACGTCTCCAACGTATCTATAATTTTTGATTGCTCTATGCTATATTATCTACTGTTTTAGGCAATATTGGGCTTTATTATCCACTTTTATATTACTTTAGGGACTAACTGATTAACCGGAGGCCCAGCCCAGATTTGCTGTTTTATGCCTATTTCAGTGTTTCAAAGAAAAGGAATATCAGACGGAGTTGAAACGGAACGAAATCAACTGGAGAAGTTATTTTTGGAACAAAAGCCACCAGATAGACTTGGACTCCACGTCAGGAGATACGGGAGGTGCTCACGAGGGTGGCCCCCCCTCCCTAGGGCGCGCCCCCTGCCTCGTGGGGCTCCCGTGGCTCCTCCCACGTACTTCCTGCAACCATATATA
Source organism: Triticum dicoccoides (assembly GCF_002162155.2). Classification (NCBI taxonomy): domain Eukaryota; kingdom Viridiplantae; phylum Streptophyta; class Magnoliopsida; order Poales; family Poaceae; genus Triticum; species Triticum dicoccoides. The sequence goes on along the minus strand of NC_041388.1, from coordinate 423,972,609 downwards.
TCGTCGTACCAAAAAACTTCCAGAACGCACAATAGATCGGGAGTTCCGCCGCCAGAAGCCTCTGTAGCCACCGAAAACCAATCTAGACCCGTTCTGGCACCCTGTCGGAGGGGGCAATCCTTCTCTGGTGGCCATCTTCATCATCCTGGTGCTCTCCATGACGAGGAGGGAGTAGTTCTCCCTCGAGGCCGAGGGTATGTACCAGTAGCTATGTGTTTGATCTCTCTCTCTCTCTCTCTCTCTCTCTCTCGTGTTCTTGAGATGATACGATCTTGATGTATCTCGAGCTTTGCTATTATATTTGGATCCTATGATGTTTCTTCCCCCCTCTTCTCTCTTGTAATGAATTGAGTTTCCCCTTTGAAGTAATCTTATCGGATTGAGTCTTTAAAGATTTGAGAACACTTGATGTATGTCTTGCCATGGATATCTGTGGTGACAATGGGATATCACGTGATTCACTTGATGTATGTTTTGCTGACCAACTTGCGAGTTCCGCCCATGAACCTATGCATAGGGGTTGGCACACATTTTCGTCATGATTCTCCGGTAGAACTTTGGGGCACTCTTTGAGGTCCTTTGTGTTGGTTGAATAGATGAATCTGAGATTGTGTGATGCATATCGTATAATCATACCCATGGATACTTGAGGTGACATTGGAGTATCTAGGTGACATTAGGGTTTTGGTTGATTTGTGTCTTAAGGTGTTATTCTAGTACGAACTCTAGGGATGTTTGTGACACTTATAGGAATAGCCCAACGGATTGATTGGAAAGAATAACTTTGAGGTGGTTTCGTACCCTACCATAATCTCTTCGTTCGTTCTCCGCTATTAGTGACTTTGGAGTGACTCTTTGTTGCATTTTCAGGGATAGTTTTATGATCCAATTATGTTAGTATTGTTGAGGGAACTTGCACTAGCAAAAGTATGAACCCTAGGCCTTGTTTCCTAGCATTGCAATACCGTTTACGCTCACTTTTATCACTTGTTACCTTGCTGTTTTTATATTTTCATATTACAAAAACCTTTATCTATTATCCATATACCACTTGTATCACCATCTCTTCGCCGAACTAGTGCACCTATACAATTTACTATTGTATTGGGTGTGTTGGGGACACAAGAGACTCTTTGTTATTTGGTTGCAGAGTTGCTTGAGAGAGACCATCTTCATCCTACGCCTCCTATGGATTGATAAACCTTAGGTCATCCACTTGAGGGAAATTTGCTACTGTCTTACAAACCTCTGCACTTGGAGGCCCAACAAAGTCTACAAGAAGAACGTTGTGTAGTATACATCAAGCTCTTTTCTGGCGCCGTTGCCGGGGAGGTTAGCACTTGAAGGTATATCTTTATATCTTGCAATCGAGTCTTTTAGTTTCTTATTTTATCACTAGTTTAGTTTATAAAAGAAAATTACAAAAAAATTGGAATTAAGTTTGCCTCATACGCTTCATCTTTTTAATATCTTTCGTGAGTATGATGGAAAGGATGATTGTGCTCAAGTGCTAGAAGAAGAAATCTATAAAATGTTTGGCACTAAATTTTTGAATTATGAGCATGATTGCAATGTTGTTAGTATGAATTCCTTGAATATCCATGATGCTAATGATATGCAAAGCCACAAGCTTGGGGAAGCTATGTTTGATGAAGATGATATTTTTAGTCCCCCAAGTTTTGATGTGCAAATTTATTATGATGATAGCATGCCTCCTATTTATGATGATTATGTTGATGAAAGTGGTTTCGGAGAGGTCATGACTTTATTTAGTAATGATTCCACTATTCCGGAAGAGGTTCCAATTGATTATGAGAACAAAGTTGCTATATATGATGATTATTGTGATGACTTGTATGCTATAAAGAATAATGATATCCATGAAACTTGTCATCATGATTTTAGTTTTCAATTGGATTATGCCTCACATGATAATTATTTTGTTGATTTTGCTCCCACTATTATTCATGAGAAGAATTTTGCTTATGTGGAGAGTAGTGAATTTTCTATGCTTGTAGATCATGAAAAGAATGCTTTAGGTGCTGGTTATATTGTTGAATTCATTCATGTTGCTACTGAAAATTATTATGAGTGAGGAATATATGCTTGTAGGAGTTGCAATAATATCAAGTTTCCTCTCTATGTGCTTAAAGTTTTGAAGTTATGCTTGTTTTACCTTCCTATGCAAGTTGATTCTTGTTCCCACAAGTTGTTTGCTCACAAGATCCCTATGCATAGAAAGTATGTTAGACTTAAATGTGCTAGTCATATTCTTCATGATGTTCTCTTTATGTTACAATTCTTATCTTTTATGTGAGCATCATTGAAATCATCATGCCTAGCTAGGGGCGTTAAACGATAGCGCTTGTTGGGAGGCAACCCAATTTTATTCTTGTTCTTTGATTTTTGCTCCTGTTAAGTAATAAATAATTCATCTAACCTCTGTTTAGATGTGGTTTTATTCTTTTAATTAGTGTTTGTGCCAAGTAGAACCTTTGGGAAGACTTGGGGAAAGTCTTGTTGATCATGCTGTAAAAAAACAAAAACATTAGCGCTCACGAGAATTGCTGCCATTTTTATTTGGAGAGTGATATTTAGTTAATTATTTTTGCATATGATTAATAGATAAATTTATCAGGTCCATCAATTTATTTTAGAATTTTATGAGTTCCATAAGTATACGTTTGATCCAGATTACTACAGACTGTTTTGTTTTTGACAGATTCTGTTTTTCGTGTGTTGTTGGCTTATTTTGATGAATCTATGGCTAGTAAAATAGTTTATAAACCATAGAGAAGTTTTAATACAGTAGGGTTAACACCAATATAAATAAAGAATGAGTTCATTACAGTACCTTGAAGTGGTGTTTTGTTTTCTTTCGCTAACGGAGCTTACGAGTTTTCTTTAAGTTTTGTGTTGTGAAGTTTTCAAGTTTTGGATAAGGATTCGATGGACTATGGAATAAGGAGTGGCAAGAGCCTAAGATTGGGGATGCCCAAGGCACCCCAAGGTAATATTCAAGGATAGCCAAGAGCCTAAGCTTGGGGATGCCCCGGAAGGCATCCCCTCTTTCGTCTTTGTTCATCGGTAACTTTACTTGGAGCTATATTTTTATTCGCCACATGATATGTGTTTTGCTTGGAGTGTCAATTTATTTTGTTAGAATTTGCCTGCTATTATTTAGAATAATGTTTTGCATCTTTTATTTCAATAAAAGTGGCATTAATAGTCTTTACTATGCCTATGTTACAAGTATACATGTTGCTGTTTGAAAACAGAAAGTTTACCGCTGTTGCAATAATTCCCTAGAAAAGTCAGAATGTGATAAAATGTTAAAACCTTTTGCATATTAAGCTCTGGTAAATTTACTACAGTGGGAATTTTCTTTCATAATTTTTGGAGCTAGGGAAGTATGGATGTTGCAGCATTCTTTACAGACTATCCTGTTTAGGCAGATTGTTGTTATGTTTGCATTGTTTGCATATGTTTGCTTCTTTAATGATTCTATTTGAGGATAGGACTATTAAATATGCAGAGGCATTTAGTATGCAATGTTGAATAATAATTTTAGTGATTTTCTACAGTAGAGTATGATAAGGTTTTGGCAATGGTTTATACTAACTTATCTCACGAGTCCTTGTTGAGTTGTGTGTGGATGAAGCTTTTTGAGATTTAGGGAGACCGTGATATGAGAGGAATTAAGGAGACACAAAATCTCAAGCTTGGGGATGCCCAAGGCACCCCAAGATAATATTTCAAGAAGTCTCAAGCATCTAAGCTTGGGGATGCCCCGGTTGGCATCCCACCCTTCTTCTTCAACAACTATCGGTTAGTATTAGTTGATCCTAAGTTTTTGCTTCTTCACATGATGTTTGCAATTCTTAGAATGTCATTTTATTTAGCTTTGCTTGCTGTTTGAATAGAATACCAAGATCTGAAATTATTAAATGTTAGAGATTATTCACATAGTTGCACAATTATTCGACTACTCATTGATCTTCACTTATATCTTTCGGAGTAGTTTGTCATTTGCTCTAGTGCTTCACTTATATCTTTTAGAGCATGGTGGTAGTTTTATTTTGAGGAAATAGATGAACTCTCATGCTTCACTTAGATTATTTTGAGAGTCTTAAATAGCATGGTAATTTGCTTAAAATCCTAATATGCTAGGTATACAAGATTAATAATAAAATTCTCTTATGAGTGTGTTGAATACTATGAGAAGTTTGATACTTGATAATTGTTTTGAGATATGGAGATGGTGATATTAGAGTCATGCTAGTTGAGTAGTTGTGAATTTGAGAGATACTTGTGTTGAAGTTTTTGATTCCCGTATGGTGAACCGTTATGTGATGAAGTTGGAGCATGATTTATTTTTTGATTGCCTTCCTTATGAGTGGCGGTCGGGGACGAGCGATGGTCTTTTCCTACCAATCTATTAGGAGCATGCGCGTAGTACGTTGTTTCGATAACTAATAGATTTTTGCAATAAGTATGTGAGTTCTTTATGACTAATGTTGAGTCCATGGATTATACGCACTCTCACCCTTCCACCATTGCTAGCCTCTCTAGTACCGCGCAACTTTCACCGGTACCATAAACCCACCATATACCTTCCTCAAAACAGCCACCATACCTACCTATTGTGGCATTTCCATAGCCATTCCGAGATATATTGCCATGCAACTTTCCACCATTTCGTTTATTATGACACGCTTCATCATTGTCATATTGCTTTGCATGATCATGTAGTTGACATTGTATTTGTGGCAAAGCCACCATTCATAATTCTTTCATACTTGTCACTCTTGATTCATTGCATATCCCGGTACACCACCGGAGGCATCCATATAGAGTCATACTTTGTTCTAGTATCGAGTTGTAATCATTGAGTTGTAAATAAATAGAAGTGTGATGATCATCATTCAATAGAGCATTGTCCCAAAAAAAAGAGAAAGGCCAAAAAAAGGAAGTCCAAATAAAAATAAAAAATAAAATAAAAGGGACAATGCTACTATCCTTTTTCCACACTTGTGCTTCAAATTAGCACCATGATCTTTATAATAGAGAGTCTCTTATTCTATCACTTTCATATACTAGTGGGAATCTTTCATTATAGAACTTGGCTTGTATATTCCAATGATGGGCTTCCTCAAAATGCCCTAGGTCTTCGTGAGCAAGCGAGTTGGATGCACACCCACTAGTTTCTTTTGTTGAGCTTTCATACATTTATAGCTCTAGTGCATCCGTTGCATGACAATCTCTACTCACTCACATTGATATCTATTGATGGGCATCTCCATAGCCTGTTGATACGCCTAGTCGATGTGAGACTATCTTCTCCCTTTTTGTCTTCTCCACAACCACCATTCTATTCCACCTATAGTGATATGTTCATGGCTCACACTCATGTATTGCGTGAAGATTGAAAAAGTTTGAGAACATCAAAAGTATGAAACAATTGCTTGGCTTGTCGTCAGGGTTGTGCATGATTTAAATACTTTGTGTGGTGAAGATAGAGCATAGCCAAACTATATGATTTTGTAGGGATAACTTTCTTTGGCCATGTTATTTTGAGAAGACATGATTGCTTAGTTAGTATGCTTGAAGTATTATTATTTTTATGTCAATATGAACTTTTGTCTTGAATCTTTCGGATCTGAATATTCATATCACAAGTAGGAAGAATTACATTGAAATTATTCCAACTAGCATTCCACATCAAAAGTTATCTTTTTTATCATTTACCTACTCGAGGAAGAGCAGGAATTGAGCTTGGGGATGCTTGATACGTCTCCAACGTATCTATAATTTTTGATTGCTCCATGCTATATTATCTACTGTTTTAGGCAATATTGGGCTTTATTATCCATTTTTATATTACTTTAGGGACTAACCTATTAACCGGAGGCCCAGCACAGATTTGTTGTTTTATGCCTATTTTAGTGTTTTGAAGAAAAGGAATATCAGACGGAGTCGAAACGGAACGGAATCAACTGGAGAAGTTATTTTTGGAATAAAAGCCACCAGATAGCCTTCGACTCCACGTCAGGAGATACGGGAGGTGCTCACAAGGGTGGGGGCGCCCCCACCCCTAGGGAGCGCCCCCCTGCCTCATGGGGCCCCCGTGGCTCCTCCGACGTACTTCCTGCACCCATATATATCGTCATAACCAAAAACTTCCAGAACGCACAATAGATCGGGAGTTCCGCCGCCAGAAGCCTCCGTAGCCACCGAAAACCAATCTAGACCCGTTCCGGCACCCTGCCGGAGGGGGCAATCCTTCTCCGGTGGCCATCTTCATCATCCCGGTGCTCTCCATGACGAGGAGGGAGTAGTTCTCCCTCGGGGCTAAGGGTATGTACCAGTAGCTATGTGTTTGATCTCTCTCTCTCTCTCTCTCTCTCTCTCTCTCTCTCTCGTGTTCTTGGGATAATACGATCTTGATGTATCTCGAGCTTTGCTATTATATTTGGATCCTATGATGTTTCTTCCCCCCTCTTCTCTCTTGTAATGAATTGAGTTTCCCCTTTGAAGTAATCTTATCGGATTGAGTCTTTAAAGATTTCAGAACACTTGATGTATGTCTTGCCGTGGATATCTGTGGTGACAATGGGATATCACGTGATTCACTTGGTGTATGTTTTGGTGACCAGCTTGCGGGTTCCGCCCATGAACCTATGCATAGGGGTTGGCACACGTTTTCGTCGTGATTCTCCGGTAGAACTTTGGGGCACTCTTTGAGGTCCTTTGTGTTGGTTGAATAGATGAATCTGAGATTGTGTGATGCATATCGTATAATCATACCCACGGATACTTGAGGTGACATTGAAGTATCTAGGTGACATTAGGGTTTTGGTTGATTTGTGTCTTAAGGTGTTATTCTAGTACGAACTCTAGGGCTGTTTGTGACACTTATAGGAATAGCCCAACGGATAGATTGGAAAGAATAACTTTGAGGTGGTTTTGTACCCTACCATAATCTCTTCATTCGTTCTCCGCTATTAGTGACTTTGGAGTGACTCTTTGTTGCATGTTGAGGGATAGTTTTATGATCCAATTATGTTAGTATTGTTGAGGGAACTTGCACTAGCGAAAGTATGAACCCTAGGCCTTGTTTCCTAGCATTGCAATACCGTTTACGCTCACTTTTATCACTTGTTACCTTGCTGTTTTTATATTTTCATATTACAAAAACCTTTATCTACTATCCATATACCACTTGTATCACCATCTCTTCGCCAAACTAGTGCACCTATACAATTTACCATTGTATTGGGTGTGTTGGGGACACAAGAGACTCTTTGTTATTTGATTGCAGGGTTGCTTGAGAGAGACCATATTCATCCTACGCCTCCTACGGATTGATAAACCTTAGGTCATCCACTTGAGGGAAATTTGCTACTGTCCTACAAACCTCTGCACTTGGAGGCCCAATAACGTCTACAAGAAGAAGGTTGTGTAGTAGACATCATCAACTTTGCAGTGAGCATGATCATTTCAATACCCAATGCAAATTGTTTCATGATCGTATCATGTCCAAAAATTGTGATGACTTGATTTCCCTTGCACATCATAATGAATTTAGTTTGCTCTTGGGTTATGAAGAAATGAAACGTATAACTAAGGATATTACAAAATTTGCCCTTGATAGAGTTCTTCATTTTGATCTAGAGGAAATTTATATGTATTGTGCGGTGAATTTTATTGAAAATCCTTATATTGCCAACTACATAAAGAAAAGAAAACAAATAGAAGATGAAGAGAATACTAATGAAAGGGAAGAGACTTCCCAATATCCTCCTATTATTTCTTATGATGAATCAGGTAACGAGGATGAGCCTCCTATTCAACCAATCTCATTAATAAGGAGCTCCAAAAAGAGGATTGAACCCACACATGATGTGGTGAAGAAGAAGAAAATAAAAAGGAAGAGAGGTAAAAAGGTACCCCTCCCAAATAATGGTGCTCCCATTACTATTGTGCCTCATGAAAATATAATTGTGGAAGATAATGATACTTCTTATGATCTTGAAAATCTTTTTGGCACTTGCTTGGAAGAATATGATAATTGCTATACTATTGGTGCTATCCATAGTATTAATGATGAGAGTGATTATGCTTATGATATGAAAAGGCCCAAGCTTGGGGATGCTATGTTTGATGAAGATGATGTTTTTTATAATATATTTGCTGCAATTAATGTTTATCCCAAGCTTGGTGATGCTACGTTTAATGAAGATGATATTTTTAGTCTCCTAAGTTTTGATATGCAAATTTATAATGATGATAACATGCCTCCTACCTATGATGATTATTGTGGTGATACTTATGCTATAAAAAGTAGTGATTATATTTATAAAACTTGTCATGATTATGATTACCCCTTCTCTGAACATTACTCTTTTAATGTGAAAATAATTAATAGTATTTGAGTCTCTTATGATGCTCCCACTATTCCGAATGAGAAGAATTTTGATTATGTGGAGAGTAATAAAATTTCTATGCTTGTAGATCATGAAAAGAATGCTTTAGGTGCTGGTTATATTGTTGAGTTCATTCATGATGCTACTGAAAATTATTATGAGGGAGGAATATATGCTTGTAGGAATTGCAATAATATCAAGTTTCCTCTCTATGTGCTTAAAATTTTGAAGTTATGCTTGTTTTACCTTCCTATGCAAGTTGATTATTGTTTCCATAAGTTGTTTGCTCACAAAATCCCTATGCATAGGAAGTGGGTTAGACTTAATGTGTTAGTCATATTCTTCATGATGCTCTCTTTATGTTACAATTCTTATCTTTTATGTGAGCATCATTGAAATTATCATGCCTAGCTAGGGGCGTTAAACAATAGCGCTTGTTGGGAGGCAACCCAATTTTATTTTTGTTCCTTGCTTTTTGCTCCTATTAGTAATAAATAATTTATCTAGCCTCTGTTATGATTGAGTTTTTATGTTTTAATTAGTGTTTGTGCCAAGTAGAACCTTTGGGAAGACTCGGGGAAAGTCTTGGCGATCATGCTGTAAAAAACAGAAACTTTAGCGCTCACGAGAATTGCTGCAATTTTTATTTGGAGAGTGATATTTAGTTAATTCTTTTTGCAGATGATTAATAGATAAATTCCTCGGGTCCAGCAATTTATTTGAGAATTTTATGAGTTCCAGAAGTATATGTTTGATTCAGATTTCTACAGACTGTTCTGTTTTTGACAGATTCTGTTTTTCATGTGTTGTTTACTTATTTTGATGAATCCATGGCTAGTAAAAGAGTTTATAAACCATAGAGAAGTTGGAATACAGTAGGTTTAACACCAATATAAATAAATAATGAGTTCATTACAGTACCTTGAAGTGGTATTTTGTTTTCTTTCGCTAACGGAGCTTACGAGTTTTCTGTTAAGTTTTGTGTTGTGAAGTTTTCAAGTTTTGGGTAAAGATTCGATGGACTATGGAATAAGGAGTGGAAAGAGCCTAAGCTTGGGGATTCCCAAGGCACGCCAAGGTAATATTCAAGGATAGCCAAGAGCCTAAGCTTGGGGATGCCCCGGAAGGCATCCCCTCTTTCGTCTTCGTTCATCGGTAACTTTACTTGGAGCTATATTTTTATTTGCCACATGATATGTGCTTTGCTTGGAGCGTCAATTTATTTTGTTAGGATTTGCTTGATGTTATTTAGAACAATGTTTTGCATCTTTTATTTCAATAAAAGTGGCATTGATAGCCTTTACTATGCCTATTTTAGAAGTCCACATGTTGCTGTTTGAAAACAGAAAGTTTACCATTGTTGCAATAATTCTCTAGAAAAGTCAGAATGTGATAAAATGTTGAAACCTTTTGCATATTAAGCTCTGATAAATTTACTACAGTGGGAATTTTCTTTCATAATTTTTGAAGCTAGGGAAGTATGGATGTTTCTGCATTCTTTACAGACTGTCCTGTTTAGGCAGATTGCTGTTATGTTTGCATTGTTTACATATGTTTGCTTCTTTAATGATTCTACTAGATCGTTAATAGCGCGCGTTGCGGCGGCTGTTTATTAGGAATGTTGAATGAAAGAGGGTTGCAATGATTTGAAAAAGCATGTTGTTGGTTTTATTTTTGAGTAATTACAAATCACAGAATAGAGGTTCCTGGCTCGCATGGGTCTTTTTGGTGTGCACTGCACATGCAGTGAGTCAAATCGAAAGCAGTGCCTCAAATTGAATAAATTCTTTCTGGATAAGTGAACTGATAACCCTTGATCTACATGTAAATTTCAGTAGACAAATTATTTGTTTATTCATTTTGCACTATCTCTTAGTGTGCCTACATGTAGTTGGTTGTACTGAATCTGTCCACATGATCGATTGTCAATTAATCTGGGACTTCATTTTATCTGCCCTATTGACATGGACATTGCGCAAACAAAGAGAACACTTGTCATGGCCAGCTGATGCATGAAAAAAAAAAGGTGAGTGTATGTCGAAGATCCTAACGCGCAAGTGGGTACATCAACAATTCAATTACAGATTCCACTTCAGAGTATATCGGAGAATGAAAAAGAAAATACACGTTACATTTGGAATACAGATGACCCGATAATAAATGTAAAAAGAAGAAGGGAAAGGTAGCTAGGTAAGACAAATGACCATCTTGACTACCACACCATATGCACGATGCCAAGCCTTTTTGTTGGCCTTTTTATTGGATGAACAAACTTGGATTTTTTTTCTATACCTGTAGCAAGTGAAATATACATAAAGTTAGTGAGAAAATAATTTGAAGTGATCTTGGTGAACGGCCACATAATTTCTTATCAAATGAAGGTAATAAAACTGAAGCACACACACACACAAAGAGAGAGAAGTTGCCTGCAAACTCACATATACAGTCATTGACCCAACAAAAGGAAATCACGATGTGCTCTGGCCACATAGCAGCGCTTCTGACAGTTAGCAACAAAAGTTGCGATCCGGCAATAGCATGGTGTGAACCACACATAAACGATAGCATCAAATTTAACCAACTAATTGCATGCACGTATGGAGATATTGTCAAGTAGGAAGATGAGGTACTGCTGTGGATACGTACTAACCTGGTTCGGCGGCCATTGCAATTCCCCAAATCAATCCACCTGAATCAGGCTCCAACACCATAGATGAGGTCTGTGGATTACAACGAACATGCACAAAGGGGAAATGATGTTGTATTACCAACATAAATACCATTAATAGGTGCTTTGCTCTATGGTTTTTCTATTCCCTCGTTTTGAACACTAGACTTATAATTTAGTTTCGATGAATAATTCAATTTTGAAAATCATTCGCTACAATAAATCAAAATACATGCACCAAATGAGAACTAAGAAAAATATCATACCTTCACATTTGCTGATTTGCATTCCTAGAAAGTGAGGCATGCCGAAATACAGAGGGAACTTGAAAATTATAGAATAAACAATAATTGATCTGTGATGAAAGAAATACCTTCAGATAGATGACTCTGATATGCACCATCCTCACATCATTCATTTGGAATAGAAAAGCTGAATAAAAGGTGTTTACTCTAAGCCAACTCTGCACTGTGTGAAAGAATATTGGACCCGAGCAAATAATCTCACACTGTAACAATTAGAACTATGAGCAATTGGAAGATGTTGTGTTTAAGCATATTAATCTCAGCCAAGAAATCATTGAAGATGAAAGGAGTGACTCACCTTGTAGTGCGGCAGAATCAGCCAACCTATTGGGACCGAGGTCTAATTGATCAAGCTAGAGAACCTGCGTTGATTTGAGAGCACAAAGAACAACATGGTGGGAATGGTGGAGGGACCATTGGCAGAAGAGGGAAGACGAATCAGCGACCTGAGTGTCAACCAGGGCTATCGTTTAAGGTTTTGCAGAAGCGAGGAGCGAAGGGGGTAGACAGTGAACATTATATGGACGCGAGATTAAAGGAGGAGCGTCAATCGACAGCGTAACTCACCCGAACACATTAATTGCCATTACTGGCCTCTTGTAACCGAGATCCGGCACCTCCTCTGGTCGATCCAATCGACCTCCTCACATTGAACCTGGATGGATGAACGCTCACCGGTCGCTCCTCTCTATCCCTCCCTAGTCGATGGACCACTTTAGCGAACCGCACAACTGGACCTCATTCACCGAAGCGCATAACTGGAATGGGCTGGCCTAGGCCCAATTAACCACAGGACACCATTTCAGCCTGTGGAGCAGCTGCCCAAAGGACAGTAGGCCCAGTTTACCATATATGCGGGATAGATCGCTTTATACAGAGATCCAACGACCAGAAACACCCAGCTAGTGAAAACGGACGGCTAAAAACACGAAGCGCTGAGAGGGCTCGCTTTAGATGCGGTTATACTGTCCTTAATTTGATGATAGGACTATTAAATATGCAGAGGCATTTAGTATGCAATGTTGAATAATAATTTTAGTGATTTGCTACAGTAGAGTATGATAAGGTTTTTGCAATGTGTTATACTAACTTATCTCATAAGTCCTTGTTGAGTTTTGTGTGGATGAATCTTTTGAGATTTAGGAAGACCGTGATATGAGAGGAATTAAGGAGACACAAAAGCTCAAGCTTGGGGATGCCCAAGGCATCCCGAGATAATATTTCAAGAAGTCTCAAACATCTAAGCTTGGGGATGCCCCGGTTGGCATCCCACCTTTCTTCTTCAACAACTATCGGTTAGTTTCGGTTGATCCTAAGTTTTTGCTTCTTCACATGATGTTTGCCATTCTTAGAATGTCATTTTATTTTGCTTTGCTTGCTGTTTGAATAGAATACCAAGATCTGAAATTATTAAATGAGAGAGAGTCTTCACATAGTTGCATAATTATTCGACTACTCATTGATCTCCACTTATATCTTTCGGAATAGTTTGTCATTTGCTCTAGTGCTTCACTTGTATCTTTTAGAGCATGGTGGTAGTTTTATTTTGAAGAAATAGATGAACTCTCATGCTTCACTTAGATTATTTTGAGAGTCTTAAATAGCATGGTAATTTGCTTAAATAATCCTAATATGCTAGGCATCCAAGAATAGTAAAAACTTTCATATAGAGTATTGAATACTAAGAGAAGTTTGATGCTTGATGATTGTTTTGAGATATGGAGGTAATAATATCAAAGTCGTGCTAGTTGAGTAGTTGTGAATTTGAGGAATACTTGTATTGAAGTTTGCAAGTCCCGTAGCATGCACGTATGGTAAACGTTGTGTAACAAATTTGAAACATGAGGTGTTATTTGATTGTCTTCCTTATGAGTGGCGGTCGGGGACGAGCGATGGTCTTTTCCTACCAATCTATACCCCTAGGAGCATGCGTGTAGTGCCGAGGTTTTTGATGACTTGTAAATTTTTGCAATAAGTATGTGAGTTCTTTCTGACTAATGTTGAGTCCATGGATTATACGCACTCTCACCCTTCCATCCTTGCTAGCCTCTTCGGTACCATGCATTGCCCTTTCTCCCATTGAGAGTTGGCGCAAACTTCGCCGGTGCATCCAAACCCCGTGATATGATACACTCTTTCACACATAAACCTCCTTATATCTTCCTCAAAACAGCCACCATACCTACCTATTATGGTATTTCCATAGCATTCCGAGATATATTGCCATGCAACTTTCCACCATTCAGTTTATCATGACACATTCATCATTGTCATATTGCTTTGCATGATCATGTAGTTGACATCGTATTTGTGGCAAAGCCACCGTTCATAATTTTTCATACATGTCACACTTGATTCATCGCAATCCCGGTACACCGCTGGAGGCATTCATATAGAGTCATATCTTGTTCTAGTATCGAGTTGTAATCATTGAGTTGTAAATAAATAGAAGTGTGTTGATCATCATTTTCTAGAGCATTGTCCCAAGTGAGGAATTATAAAAAAAGAGAAAGTCCATAAAAAAGAGAAGGCCCAAAAAAAGAGAAAAGAGAAAGGCCATAAAAAGGCCAAATAAAAAAATGAGAGAAAAAGAGAGAAGAGACAATGCTACTATCCTTTTACCACACAGAACTTGGCTTGTATATTCCAACAATGGGCCTCCTCAAGTGCCCTAGGTCTTCATGAGCAAGCAAGTTGGATGCACACCCACTTAGTTTTTTTTGTTGAGCTTTCATACATTTATAGCTCTCTAGTGCATCCGTTGCATGACAATCCCTACTCCTTACATTAACATCAATCGATGGACATCTCCATAGCTCATTGATTAGCCTCGTTGATGTGAAACTTTCTCATTTTGTCTTCTTCACATAACCCCCTCATTATTCTATTCCACCCATAGTGCTATATCCATGGCTCGCGCTCATGTATTGCGTGAAAGTTTATAGGTTTGAGATTACTAAAGTATGAAACAATTGCTTGGCTTGTCGTCGGGGTTGTGCATGATGAGAGCATTCTTGTGTGACGAAAATGGAGCATGACTAAACCATATGTTTTGTAGGGATGAACTTTCTTTGGCCATGTTATTTTGAGAAGACATAATTGCTTAGTTAGTATGCTTGAAGTATTATCATTTTTATGTCAATATGAACTTTTGTCTTGAATCTTTCAGATCTGAATATTCATGCCACAATTAAGAAGAATTACATTGAAATTATGCCAAGTAGCACTCCGCATCAAAAATTCCGTTTTTATCATTTACCTACTCGAGGACGAGCAGGAATTAAGCTTGGGGATGCTGATACGTCTCCAACGTATCTATAATTTTTGATTGCTCCATGCTATATTATCTACTGTTTTGGATGTTTATGGGCTTTATTATACACTTTTATATCATTTTTTGGGACTAACCTATTAACCCAGAGCCCAGTGCCAGTTTCTGTTTTTACCTTGTTTTAGGGTTTTGAAGAAAAGAAAAACCAAACGGAGTCCAATTGACCTGAAACTTCACGGAACCCATTTTTGGAAGGAAAGAAGCCCAGAAGACTTGAAGTGCACGTAAGGGGAGCTTCGAGTAGGCCACGAGGTAGTGGGGGCGCCCACCCCCCTGGGCGCGCCCTCCACCCTCGTGGGCCCCTCGTGCCCCCCTGACGTACTTCTTCCGCCTATATATCTCCATATACCCTAAAAACATCCGAGAGCACAATAGATCGGGAGTTCCGCCGCCAGAAGCCTCCGTAGCCACTGAAAGCCAATCTAGACCTGTTCCGGCACCCTGCCGGAGGGGGAATCCCTCTCCGGTGGCCATCTTCATCATCCCGGTGCTCTCCATGATGAGGACGGAGTAGTTCTCCCTCGGGGCTGAGGGTCTGTATTAGTAGCTATGTGTTTGATCTCTCTCTCTCTCGTGTTCTTGAGGTGGTACGATCTTGATGTATCGCCAGCTTTGCTATTATAGTTGGATCTTATGTTTCTTCTCCCCCTCTACTCTCTTGTAATGGATTGAGTTTCCCCTTTGAAGTTATCTTATCGGATTGAGTCTTTAAAGATTTGAGAACACTTGATGTATGTCTTGTCGTGCGTATCTGTGGTGACAATGGGATACCACGTGATTCACTTGATGTATGTTTTGGTGATCAAATTGCGGGTTCCGCCCATGAACCTATTGAAAGGATCGATATGGTTGACTAGAGGGGGGGGGTGAATAGGCAACTACAAATTTTTAGCTTTTCTTTACCAAATTAAACTTTGCATCAAAGTAGGTTGTCTAGATGTGCAACTAGGTGAACAACCTATATAATGCAACAACAACAAGCACACAAGCAAGCAAGGGAACAAACACTAAAGAGCTTGCACAAGTGAAGGTAAGAGATAACCAAGAGTGGATCCGGTGAAGACGAGGATGTGTTACCGAAGTTCCTTCCTTTTGAGGGGAAGTACGTCTTCGTTGGAGCGGTGTGGAGGCACAATGCTCCCCAAGAAGCCACTAGGGCCACCGTATTCTCCTCACACCCTGACACAATGCGAGATGCCGTGATTCCACTATTGGTGCCCTTGAAGGCGGCGACCGAACCTTTACAAACAAGGTTGGGCGAACTCCACAACTTAATCGGAGGCTCCCAACAAGACCACGAAGCTTCACCACAATGGAATATGGCTCCGAGGTGACCTCAACCTTCTAGGGTGCTCAAACACCCAAGAGTAACAAGATCCGCTAAGGATGAGTGGGGGAATCAAAAAACTCTCGGTGGAAGTGTAGATTGGGGCCTTCTCAACCACTCCCGAGCAAATCAACAAGTTTGGTTGGCTAGGGAGTGAGATCGGGCGAAAATGGAGCTTGGAGCAATAATGGAGCTTTTATGGTGGAAGAGGTAGGTCAAAGGGGGGGAAGAAGACACCCTTTTATAGTGGGGGGAACAATCCACCCGTTACCCCCCACTCAGCCCCGCAGAGAGCGGTACTACCGCGGGGGCAGGGCGGTACTACCGCTCCTAAGCGGTACTACCGCTCCCCCTCAGCGGTACTGCCGCGCTAGAAGAGAAGGGGCTGGGGCTGGGACCCAGAGCGGCACTACCGCGGAGGCAGGGCGGTACTACCGCTCACAAGCAGCACTACCGCCACTACTACCGCAACTAGTACCGTAAAACCCGACACGAGAAAATGTGCACTCGAGTCGAGGCGGTAGGAACACGGAGCCACAACGGTACTGCGGCTGAGGCCAACCAGCGGTACTACCGCTCCGAGGAGCGGTACTACCGCTTACTGAGCTTCAGCCGTACTACCGCTATACTGCAACTAGTGCCGTAAAACCCGACACGAGAAAATGCGCACTCGAGTCGAGGCGGTAGGAGCACGGAGCCGCAGCGGTACTGCAGCTGAGGCCATAAAGCGGTACTACCGCTCCGAGGAGCGGTACTGCCGCTTAGTGAGCCTCAGCGGTACTACCGCTGTGGCCCGCGGTACTACCGCTGGGTCCAGGAAAAGACACAAAGGGGAGAAAAGAGAAGCTCCAGAGAGACGGAAAGAAACGGTGGGTGTGAGAAGAACGTGTACGTGTTGATTCCACCCAAACCATACCGAAGCAGATCCCCTCTTGATAGTACGGTGACTACTACGAAACTTAGTCCACCAACAAAGTCACGAAGGAAGCTACACCGTCTTGAGTAGAGCGCCGAGGGGAAATAATCGTTTCGTGCCGAAGGATGAATATCTGAAAGAACTCAAAGCACCCGATTAGTCCGCAAATGCATTGTCATCAATCATCAAAACACCGTAGGGATAAATATGCCCTTACACCTATGCGTAGGGGTTGGCACACGCTTTCGTCGTGATTCTCCTGTAGAACTTTGGGGCACTCTTTGAGGTCCTTTGTGTTGGTTGAATAGATGAATCTGAGATTGTGTGATGCATATCGTATAATCATACCCACGGATACTTGAGGGGACATTGGAGTATCTAGGTGACATTAGGGTTTTGGTTGATTTGTGTCTTAAGGTGTTATTCTAGTACGAACTCTAGGACTGTTTGTGGCACTTATAGGAATAGCCCAACGGATTGATTGGAAACAATAACTTTGAGGTGGTTTCGTACCCTACCATAATCTCTTCGTTTGTTCTCCGCTATTAGTGACTTTGGAGTGACTCTTTGTTGCATGTTGAATGATAGTTATTGATCCAATTATGTTATTATTGTTGAGAGGACTTGCACTAGTGAAAGTATGAACCTTAGGCCTTGTTTCAACGTATTGCAATACCGTTTGTGCTCACTTTTATCATTAATTACCTTACTGTTTTTATAATTTCAGATTAAAAATACCCATATCTACTATCCATATACCACTTGTATCACCATCTCTTCGCCGAACTAGTGCACCTATACAAGTTACCATTGTATTGGGTGTGTTGGGGACACAAGAGACTCTTTGTTATTTGGTTGCAGGGTTGCTTGAGAGAGATCATCTTCATCCTACGCCTCCTACGGATTGATAAACCTTAGGTCATCCACCTGAGGGAAATTTGCTACTATCCTATAAACCTCTGCACTTGGAGGCCCAACAACGTCTACAAGAAGAAGGTTGTGTAGTAGACATCATGTCTGTTGTACTGATGGTGCTTCCGAAACTCCAGAACTTCTATAGGGGGCCACTCATCCTAGAATTGGATTGTGCTGCTGTGGCTCGGGAGCTGAAAGATGAGAAACTGTGCAGGTCCGCATGCTTTGCCTTGATCTCCGACATCAGGGACAAATTGGCTGGATTTCCCTCTTACGAGATTGCAGAAGTTCCTCGCCAAAGAAACAAACTGGCCCATGGAATTGCTGCCATGGCCAGATTATGGGGAGACCATCTGTTGATTGCGGACATCCACGAGAATACCAGACAAGTGACGATAGACAAATGCAATCCCACCATGGTGTAGTGAACTCCATGGCTCTAAGAAAAGAATTTTAGATCAAAATTTGATCATATATTTAACTTGCAAAATGTTAACGCATGTCACAAAAAATTATACTATTGGATTCGTATTTTAATGTGCTTTTCAATTATATTAGTTTTGTTGCGTATAACTTATATTTTATTAGTTAAAATTATGGTCAAAATATGACCCAAAATACCAGGAACAATAAAACAAGACGGAGGTGGTACCATCGTAAGTGCACATTCACTAATATTGATGTTGAGTGCCACGGTTTTGGCAGTTTATCATCTCATATTTGTTATGCCCTTACTTTTACTCATGCAATTTATGCTAAGTTTTGTAAAGATATAACATAGAAATGCTACTCTCCTTCACCTCATGCGCTACCTTATATAGGATTTTCCCCCTATATAGGGATCCTTTGGCTATAGACATCATGGTTCAGAGAAATGAAACATTCAAATGTATCGTTTTCCACTTTTCCCACACATGTTCTAGTGGTGCTTCGGTCTTTTTTTAGCCGAAATCATAGGAAGACGCTTTGGTTTCTTTTCTCCCTTTAGTTTTTATACTGCAGGTTTAGTATTTCTAATTTTTCTTAGGTAATCACGACCTCAACTAAAAAACTTTGGCCTTCTTGGTAGCCTTAGGATAGGAACGAGGGAATGGGAGTTTCAAGAAGAAGTTCGTGGAGAAACTAGACATATGAAATAGATATTTACTCCTATTTTCTTGTTTGGTACATTTTTTTGCTGAAAAGGACGAGTTCCCGTCTGCATCTCATGATTGGAATTAGTACCGGATGAGCACTGCCCACTAATTAACAGAGTTCTCCACAAGAAGATATTGGTGGAAATGGTTCCCTCAACTTGCATCCCTCTTACTCCCTCCTAACCCTAGCGCCGCCACTCCTCTTACTCCCTCCTGCCGTCGCGCCGCCGCCGGAGGACGCCGCCGGGTGAAACCCGTGCGGTCGACGGCGGCGGCGGGGCTTCCTCTCGCGGCGGCGCCTGGATCTGGTGGGCACAGATGCGGGTTGCACGTCGGCGTGCGCTAGGACGCGGGTCCTGGCGGTCGAGGCGGAGATCCACTGCTGGATGGACGCGTGGCTGTCCCTGGTGATGGATCTTCCTCGCGATGGTGGATGCGTGCATGTGCGGATGGGTGTGCGCTCTCCCGCTCCCGCGGCGCGCTCCGCGCCCTCGGGAGATCCCGGTGTGCGGCGGCGCTGCTGATGGCCGGGGTCGGCACGTCGCGGTGGCGCGCGCGGGCTGGCGCTGGCCGGAGGTGGGGAGCGGCGGTTGGAGGCAGGCGGCCCTGCGGTGCGGCGTGCACCGCCGCCGCCGCGCGGGTTCTCGGCTCCATGTAGAAGATCTGCCCCTGCTTCGATCTGTCCCGATCCGTGCTGGCACCGGTCCTTGGCGGCGGCTTCGGCGTCCCCTATGGCCGGCCTGGCGGATCTGGCGTGCGGGTGAGGTTCCGGGGGAAACCCCTGGCTGGCGCGGCAGCTTCCCCAAAGTCGACGCCTTTGGCGCCGATCCCCTTCCTGAAGGCTTTGGGGTGGATCCTCTCCCTTCCGCCTCCTCCTCGAGCTATGGCGAAAGCTTTTGTTCCCCTGGTCTGGGCGTCGATGACACCCTGGTGTCGTGCTCCTTCTTGAAGGCGGCGGCTGGGAACAGCTCTTGGTGGCGGGGCTGCTGGTGGCGTGGTGGCTTCGGCCTTCTACTTGGTGCTGCGCCTTGCTTCGCGGGACCAGCGGACGGTTTCTTTGGTGGAGCGGTGCTGCATCCATCCATTGATGGCGACGGATCTTGACGGCGTGGCGCAGTGCAGATTCGGAGTTTGATGTGTGGTGACGGTCACGCGCAGGAGGTCGACGCTGTCGGGCGTCGTGGTGGCGTCGGCGGCAGCGAGACCGGGCAAGGCCGTTACAACAGTACAACTCTGAAGATGGATATGTGGTAGGTGGTTGTGGCGGCCTCATACCCGGCGGGCGGCCTGGTTGAGGAGCACGCCGGACTGGTGGGTGCCCATACCCGACAGGCGTCCAGGTTGGGACCTCAGATCTTAGATGTTAGGTTTGGCTGCGAGGTCTGTTTGGTATTAGGCCCAGACCATCAGCGCCCCTTCATCAGTTAGATAGGAGTAGCGACAGAGGTTGCGAAGATGATGGCTTTGGTCTTACTGTTGTACGACTTTATAAGGTTTTGTGCTAATAATTAATAAAGTGGCCGTATGCATCGACCAGATGCAGAGGCCGGGGGTATTCCTCCTTTTCGAAAAAAACTTGCATCCCTCTTACCACTTAATCTCTCATTTTCTCTAATCACTCAGTGCACTTTTAACATCCAACCTCCAATGAGCATAAACACGTTATTTGGGACGTGACTTAATAGAGTAGACATATACATAGCTAAACATATTCGGATAGGGATATGTGTTTTATTATGGGCTATATGAAACACTAGAATGTTATGATTTTTAATGGTACAACATTCACCAATTTTACAGGTTATCTACAGAGGTACAACCTGAATCCGTATGTGGTCGTTACTCACTCATGCGGACTATAGGGGGCCTATGATTATTGGGTGCAGCCGCTGGGAGACGGTAGCACGGGCTATCTTCAGCCGATTTGGATGACGAGTTAATAATAAGCTAGGTGTGTAGGCATCGTAGCATGTTCTTTATCACCGGATGTGGCGCTTTATTGCCGGTTGTGGCGCTTTACATATTTTTTTTTCATTTTTTTTCTTGGATACTGAGCTTTCTTAGATGTTAAGACTCTTGTTACGATTTCTAATAATATGGCTGCATGCATCGACTGATGCAAAGGCCGGAGGTATTCCTCCTTTTAAAAAAAACACTCAGTGCACTTTTAACTCTCTTTTTTTTTCTCACCCATTGACTCCCGTTCCTCGTATCTAATTACCACGAGCCAAACACGATGTGAACTCAGAGAGGGCAAGGTTTACAGAAGGTTGCGCAATCGCGTTTGGATGTAGTCACCTCCGACCCAAGTGCCCGCGGCTACCTTTTCTAGTCTGGCTGGTTTCTTAAGGTGAACATACGTACCAAACAGTAATTCTGAAAATGGAGAGAAGAGACTGAAGAGTAGTCTGCATCGCCACTTCATAATGACTGCCGGAACTAGTAAAACACCTCAGAACAGAGGCCGGGCGGCGGATGTTGGTGGAAGAAGACATACGAGCACGATGGGGTCTGCTAAGCTTGGCAAAATTCTTGCCATGGCATGTTCCAGACCAGTAGCCTGCATGTTCCTTCATGTGGCATTTTGCCCCTAGAATCCAACATCTGATTGACTGATCATGCAAGGTATGTACGCATGCGTACTTTCCCTGGACATTACTCTTACCTCGATTTGGTCCATGTTTTCCCACCTCTAGTTCTGGCTAGCAGCCCTACGTGAAAGTCTGTCTCGTCCTTTTCGTTGTCAACAACATATCTACTTCCTCCGTTTCCTAAATATAAGTTTTTTTAGAGATATGAACTACATACGGAGCACAATAAATGAATCCACACTCTAAAATACGTCCATATGCATCTGTATATATATAGTCTACTAGCAAAAAGGCTTGTGCATTGCAACGGAAGAAAAAAGTATCACATGCTCTTAATTTATAAAAAATTGTCTATAATCTAAGAATTTGTAGCTACGCCCAAACAAAGATGGTCTTAACCTATAAAAGCGTAGTTTAAGATCCTATCGGTGTACTATTTCAACACGGCTTGCATGTATATTTAATCCATACAAAGAAACGGACAAGTGATCATGTATTTATTCATGTCATGTTCGGAATGGGGTGTTGTTACGGGTGAGTAAAGAAAAACGACAAAAACAAACAATGACACATTAGCACACTACGGAGATATGTGTGCAAAACTGCAGTTTAAGAATCACCAACTTAGGGTAACTCTTGAACACTTTTTTTCACATGCATATTTCTTAAATACGTGAAGAGTTGTTAAAAGGGTTGTTAAAAAGATACATGATTTCTTAATCATAAAAGGAGATTTTTTTTGTCTGAAAAAGAACATTTTTGTACGGTCTCCTCTGGACGCAGGTACTTGCGCCCATATTTCATCATTATTTCTTGCCATACATGTCATAGGTATTTGTCCCTGTTTCATTACTATTTATATCTTATCAAACTTGTCTTTTATTTTATTTTATTTTACTTTTTTTCATGCATGTCCTCTCTTTTTCTTCTTATATATAGGAGAATAACGCAACATCTCATCTTTATCGGATCTCTTCTGCATTTTCTCTTTTATTTCTTTTATAGTGGACATCCTATCTTTATTGGGTCCTTCTTCTATATATTTTTTGTCATGCATGCCCTTATTTATTGGGTGTCTCTAGCAACTTTATCTTCAATTTCATGTCTAATCCTGATTTTGCTGAGGTGTTCATCCTCAATCTGTATC
Source organism: Triticum dicoccoides (assembly GCF_002162155.2). Taxonomy (NCBI): domain Eukaryota; kingdom Viridiplantae; phylum Streptophyta; class Magnoliopsida; order Poales; family Poaceae; genus Triticum; species Triticum dicoccoides. Next base: position 423,949,847 of record NC_041388.1, on the reverse strand, counting down.
AGTATCGGTATGAAAAAAGACGGATAATGCATTGTTGATTAACATTGCAGCCTAGATAGTATTTTTTAAAAATTTAACAGGTAAAATAATATCATATTCATATTCTACATATTTTTCTATTCAAATTCCATATATAACATGTTAAATTTGGAGTTACAGTTTAAAAGATATGAGTATTTAAAAAAACATTTGATATATATATAACATGTTTAATGTCAAAACATTAGGGGTTTTCTATAAATTAGTACAGCGGGCTAAGAATACCTATTTCTTTTATTAGTAGGTATAGATATAGATATAGATATTAAAAGCTGACTTATATTTAGAAACAGATGAGTATAATCATCGGCAGGGCAGGAATGTTGGGTGTCGCACTACCTACAGCTTGCATGGTTAATACTCAGAGACATGGTGTGGCACCGCCGTTTATACCAGGGCACCCAGAAGGCCCTGAGGAAAGCGGCGGTAATTCTTTCTTGCTACTACCAAACTGAAACCTCTTGTAAACCACATGAATTAATTCAGGCACACCAACCGGCCGGCCGGTCGATTCAGGCACCCCCTGTATGCATGAAATGGTCGACCGAACCACCGATTCGCCGTGCTGCTGCTACACCTCCTCGATGGATCTATAGGAGGCGGCCAGGCCAGCAGGGAAAAGGGCGAAAAGGGCCTGAGGATGGCGACGTGGAGCAAGAGGCCGACCGACCTGGCGGGCGGGCGCCCTCTCCTCTAGGTCGATCGGACCGGGCCATCCATCTCCCTCTCGTGCTTGTCAATCAAGGGATTAATGGCGGTCCGGTCGGGTCCGGCGCCTGTCGAACCACATCACTGTAGGTAGGGGGCGCGCGCCATCACACCGCCACGCCATTTGTTCTCTGGCCACTATTTCACATTCAATGGCCTCCACTGTGCGCATTCATGGCCTATACCTTGAACCCACTCTGTCTGCTCCGCCGGATCCTCTACATATATACCAACTCCATTACTCCACCACACATTGCACCAACAAACAAGTACGTATGATATGAAGGTAGTATTATACGCATAGATCGGTCCGGGTCGCGCAGAGGCGAGGCTACACGAAGCAACGGCATGGCTGAATGCTCAGTTCATCACACGGTCGATCCTCTTGGCTACGATAGATAGGAGCGAGGCTAGTGCATGCTATCAAGTATAGTAGGGTACGGTCTCCACGTCAGGCTCAATTACGGCTTAAATCCCCACCGCGGGCTAGGTACAGTGATCGCACCAACTGCCTAATTAATTTGAACAGTACCACGCGCTGGATCGATGTGGGCAGCCGCCTGGGCCACCTACGCGCGCGCGCGCACTGGGTTTCAATGCTCATCACCAAAATTCCATCTGTCTACGGCTCGTAGACTCGTACTCGATGGAAGCACTTGCCTGATACTAGATTAACCGGCAATAATACGTAGGTGATCCTTCTTCATAATAACATCTCGCCTAGTACAGTACTACACTGACTACATGCCTGCAAGTGATTACTACATCGTATGGGTGCACGTAAACACATGCAATTAAGTTCAGGTTAGCTAATGATCGATCCTAATCAATGCATGTGTAGAATTATTCAGGGCAATGTGGCCGTACCGTGTAGATCCATCAATTTAAGCCGCCCATACCCTATTGCTAGCCGTGGCTCGATGATCTACAGTAATTGGAACAGTGTCTTGCTGGTAAGGGAGGGGCCTCCACAGCACTGCGCGCGCCTTGAATGCTCGTTTGAATTCTCTCCCAAGCATACTTAATTGCTGCGCAATTTTAGCTTTTTCTTTGCCGGCGTTAACGTGGATAGAAAAGGCCAAACATATCAACAATTTATTAGGCACGTGATGCGTACTGGCTTGCTGCTTGGTCTGACTATTCAATGTAACTAGATGATATCCCACGGGAGGTTGGTAAAATAAATACGTAAATATAGGATTAAAAACAACTAAAACTAATGCAGAAGTGCTTGATTTATATTTTAAAAGCAATAAAGCATGTAACAAATAAAACTTATCGAAATTAACAAAAAGCCATTTTCTAACAAAAGTATGAAGCATGAACTACATATATAGGTATGCTCCAAGCATCCAACATGTATACACTAATAAAAAAAGGGTCAAATGTGAAGCACATTAGTGCCGGTTTGAATTTGACCCGACACTAATGTGACCATTAGTGCCGGTTCTAACGGCTAGGCGGGCGGGCATCATTAGTACCGGTTCGTGGGCAACCTTTAGTACCGGTTCATGCCACGAACCGGTACTAATGTGGCCAGTGCGGCTGTGGTCAGGCTGGGGCCCCATGAAGACCTTTAGTACCGGTTCATGCCATGAACCGGTACTAGAATTTTTTAGTAAGCTGATTTTTAGTCCCACCTCGCCAAGAGAGAGGCAGTATGAGCGGTTTATAAGTCGTGAGTGCAGAGACAATGACGAAGAGGCGCAATGCTCATTTACACGTTGATTAGCTTCAAGCCTTTCGGAATAGCATAGATTGCACTGAGCTATATGCAGTGCAGTCTACATTATTCCGAAAGGCTTGAAGCAAATTAACCAGCATTGCACCTCTTTTTTATTTTTAATAACTTATTTGAACTCCGGACTTCTTTTGTATTCAGTATGCAACATTCAAAGCGACATCATCAATTTTCAACATGTTCTGACATCATTTGTTGTTTTTCGGTCATTTACCTAATTGTTTAAAGAGCTAAATGACCGTGAAATTGAAAATCACTACAAAATGAATTCTGAAAATGTTGAAACTTGGCACGGTATCATTATTTCACCCGCATAACATGTGCGAAAGAGTAGAGAGGGTCACGGCAACAACTGGACGCACTTCGTGTACAAACTGGACAAACTCTTTCGGAGTATCAGGGTTTCAGACGAGAACTCATCTGTTACACGGGCACTTCAATGTTTTTTAAACTTATTTGAACTGCGGACTTCTTTTGTATTCAGTATGCAACATTCAAAGCGACGTCATCAATTTCAACATGTTCTGACATCATTTATTGTTTTTCGGTCATTTACCTAATTGTTTAGAGAGCTAAATGACCGTGAAATTGAAAATCACTACAAAATGAATTCTGAAAATGTTGAAACTTGGCACAGTATCATCATTTCACCCACATAGCATGTGTTAAAGAGTAGAGAGGGTCACGGCAAAAATTGGACGCACTTCGTGTACAAACTGGACAAACTCTTTCGGAGTATCAGGGTTTCGGACGAGAACTCATCTGTTACACGGGCACTTCAATGTTTTTTAAACTTATTTGAACTCCGGACTTTTTTTGTGTTCAGTTTGCAGCATTCAAAGCGACGTCATCAATTTTCAACATGTTCTGACATCATTTGTTGTTTTTCGGTCATTTACCTAATTGTTTAAAGAGCTAAATGACCGTGAAATTGAAAATACTGCAAAATGAACTCTGAAAATGTTGAAACTTGGCATGGTATCATCATTTCACCTGCATAGCATGTGCGAAAGAATAGAGAGGGTCACGGCAAAAACTGGACGCACTTCGTGTACAAACTGGACAAACTCTTTCGGAGTATCAGGGTTCCGGACGAGAACTCATCTGTTACACGGGCACTTCAATGTTTTTTAAAATTATTTGAACTCCGGACTTCTTTCGTATTCAGTATGCAGCATTCAAAGCGACGTCATCAATTTCCAATATGTCCTGACATCATTTGTTGTTTTTCGGTCATTTACCTAATTGTTTAAAGAGCTAAATGACCGTGAAATTGAAAATCACTACAAAATGAATTCTGAAAATGTTGAAACTTGGCATGGTATCATCATTTCACCCGCATAGCATGTGCGAAAGAATAGAGAGGGTCACGGCAAAAACTGGACGCACTTCGTGTACAAACTGGACAAACTCTTTCGGAGTATCAGGGTTTCGGACGAGACTCATCTGTTACATGGTCACTTCAATGTTTTTTAAACTTATTTGAACTCCGGACTTTTTTTGTGTTTAATATGCAGCATTCAAAGCGACGTCATTAATTTCCAACATGTTCTGACATCATTTGTTATTTTTCAGTCATTTACCTAATTGTTTAGAGAGCTAAATGACCGTGAAATTGAAAATCACTACAAAATGAACTCTGAAAATGTTGAAACTTGCAATGGTATTATCATTTCGAAGTATCAGAGTAGAGAGGGTCACAAAAAAACTACTCAGAAATAAATAAAAGAAAATAAATAAAGCAGAAAAGAATAAAACTATACAAAAAAATTACTCAAAAATAAATAGAAGAAAATAAATAATGCAGAAAAGAAAAAAACTATATAAAAAATTACTCAAAAATAAATAGAAGAAAATAAATTATGCAGAAAAGAAAAAACTATATAAAAAATTTGTTGGCGCGCTGCCCAGTGGGCCTGCCAGACCTAGGGTGTGCAAATGCAGGCCCAGAAGGGCCAGCAGACTCACAGCGCAGCGCGCCCTAGTTAGGCCTAGAAGCCTGCTATATAGAGAAGGTCGAAGGAGCAGCCGCGGCTGGGTTTATAAAACCAGTGCGACTGCCCTTCGCTCGTCGAGGTGGGACTAAACATTGTGCACCACCGGTTGCAGCGCACAACCATTAGTACCGGTTGGTGGCTCCAACCGGTATTAAAGCGGGGGGTCTTTAGTACCGGTTCGTGGCACGAACCGGTACTAAAGGGGCCGTTTCCCGCCCCTTGGCCTGGCGAAAATTGGCCTTTAGTACCGGTTGGTGGCTCCAACTGGTACTAAAGACCCCTCATATATATATGGCACTTACGAAAAAATCAGTTTCATCGACCACCAGTACTTCTTCTCGATCCAACTTCTTCGCCGCGCCCGTCGCCCATCGCGCGCCGCCCGTCGTCGCCGTCACCGCCGTCGCCCCCGCCACCCGTCGTCGCCGTCGCCCTCGCCGCGCCCGTCGCCGCCGCCTCTCGCCCGCCGCCCGTCCCCGTCGTCGCCCGCCGCCGACCGTACGCCGCCGCCCCCCGCTCGTACACACACACACACACATATTGTTTTTACTTATTTTCTATTTTCTGTTGTTTAGATTAATGTTAGATAAATTACGTAGATAATAATGTTAGAATGTTAATGTTAGATGAATTATATGGAAAAGATGTTAAATATTAATGTCAAATATATTTTACATGAATTAGAACAAGTTGAACTAGTTGAATTAGTATAGCTAGATATTAATTAGGTATATATATGAGATTTGAACTAGTTGAATTAATATAACTAGTTTATTTTTAGTATGAAAATTAATAGAATAAATTTATTTTTAGTAAGAAAATTTAGGTATATGAGATTTGATGATCTAATCAAAATATTACTATATAGAACTACCTACTTTATTTTAGTAAGAAATTAATAGAACTAGTTTATTTT